>NC_041394.2:59100980-59293480 GCF_900747795.2 Erpetoichthys calabaricus
TCAACGGGTGGGATTAGATATTGTAGATCTCTTCCTAAGAGTAAAATGGGTATCAATATATGCTTGTGTTGGTTGAATAAGCAATGCAATATCCTGAAGTGGCTGCTTTGAAAAAAGCCAATTCCTCCACTGTAGCCAAAGCTCTGAGTGTATTGATATAAATGGAAGGGTGTCACAGTTTTGCCCCAAGCAGCTCTTAAAATGAGTACTTCTGAAGAGCTGGAACTTCAAGAGGTCAAGAGACATTGAAAGTTTGGAAAGAGCCAGAGGCAATCATGTTATGTTTTGGGTCTGAAAATAAATTGTAAATATTCAGTAGTTGAGACATACTCTGAAAGCATACACTTATAGAGAGGAATTGCATTTACACAGCGTTTATTTAATGAAAAAAATAATAGCCTCGATTAACACTAATAAAAGATGGACCTGAAAGAAGTAATAAAGATTGCAGAAAAAATGTACTTTACTAGTAAAGAGTTAATTAAATAGTTAATTAAATTAGTGCATTTCATAATGTCAGGTTTTTTGTTCAAATTATTTTAAATTGAAATTTTGGTTAAAGCAAAAACATTTTCTAATATACAAACTTAAAAAAATAACACAAGTGACATGATATATTTATTGTTACAGTAAAGATTTAGACATGTTCATCACACTGTTAAAGGCATCTTTAACTACAGCACAGAATTTAGGGCGATTCTCCTCCAAGAGCCTCATCCTCGATATCATCATATTCAGGAGGTAATGGGTACTCCATGGCACCACGAGAATCTGTGAAAGACAAGCGTACAAGGAGGCTCAAAGAATAATATGAATTTGCCAAGATGTCAACATTAAAATGATTGCTGGTATTCAGATGAATTGTTTTTGTCTAAGTGATATAAAAAGTCCATTTATCTTCTGTGCCTGGTCTTTTCAAATGAGGGTCATATGGTTAGAAGCCTCTCCTGGAAAGTTTATGTAGGCAGTAATATATGGTATGCCAGTCTATTACAAGGCATACTCACACTCATTCATGCAGAGCCAAGTTTAAAGTTGCCAAAATAGCAAATGTCTTTAGGATATGGGAGGAAAACTAGAGTACCAGGAGGAAAGTCAACCATTCTGTTAATTATTTAGTAATGGAGACTCTCTAATATGTAGCCATACACCACAAGGAACCTATTTATTTCTCTTTCCACATTTGACCTTGAGGTTTAAAAATAGTAAACATTATAACAATAAAAAATATTGAATTTATTTAAGATCTGAAAGACCTGTATTCACATTTTAACAAATAGTAATATTCACTCAAAGACAATGCTGTTGTTCATAATAATTTGCAGCGAAGCCACCCTGGATATTGTTCTGTCTTCCAAGATGAGCATTTGTACCTGCTTTCTGCTTCACTCCATAGATCTCCCTCCTAATGATTTTACAGGTAATATCCCGCTATTTTCTTCACCTCTGGTCAGTAAATCTGCCATAACCATAGATGACTGTTCTCAATGATCCATTTTCTCTTCTTCCTTTAAACCATCTATAACATTCATTCCTTCTTTATGACTCATGCCCCTCAACGTTTTTGTTCATTTGCATTCCTTACTGGTGAGGCACTAGTTAACAGCTATTGAACCCTTAAACACATTCAGAATGCTGATGCTTTTTGTCTCTCTCATCACACTTCTGCGGTGCTCCATCCACTGACTTTCCATTACTGCCAGGATTAATTCCAAAACTCTAGTCCTGACCTGTGACTCCTTTCATAGATTTACTCCTTAAGCTTTCATTGGCTGTTAAAAAAACCCTGTACACTGACTTCTGGGTCAGGTCAGGTTGGGGAGCATGCACTGAACAAGGTGTTGCCACACCCACAACATGCCGAAACAACTAGGGATCCCAGTTGACAACCCCCCAGGCAGACACACGGTCAAGTCTTGTTCCTGGGAAATGATTATATATCTGCCGCAGCCAGGTGTTAGGTGGGCATCCTCTTGGTCTGGTTCTCAACAATGAGAAGCCTGTGAGCTGGATCATCCTCTGGGAATCATGCTACATGGCAGCAGTGCTGTAACTGACGCTCCCTCACAATGTAGATAATGTGTCTCATTCAGGACTCTGCGGTACGCAAGGATTCTCCGAAGAGACACTGTAACGAAGGAGTCCATTCTTTGTCTCAGGTGACTGGACAGTGTCCATGTCTCACAACCATATAGCAAACCAGGAAGCCACAGGACTCTAAAGACTTGGACCTTCGTCCTTTTGCAAAGATATCAGGAGTGCCACACACCCCTTTCCAGTGACCTCATGACCTCCCATGCTCTTCCAAACCATCAACTGACTTCATAGGCAGAGTCACCAGAGTCATGAATGTCACTGCCGAGGTAAGTAAACTTCTCAATGAGGTTGATATTCTCTCCGCAGATAGACACACTGCTGACGGCTGTGCCCAAGATGTCATTAAAGGCCTGGGTCTTGGCTTTTATCCAGGACACTCGCAAGCCCTGACACTACAACTACTTGCTCAGTCTCTCAAGAGCCCCAATCAGAGCTTACATTGACTCCACGAAGATCACAGAATTGTTGGCAATGTCAAGATCAGTGAATCTTTCTTCATCAACAGATGACCCACAGCCGCAGGACACCATGACCCTACCCAACACCCAGTCCATGCAAGCACTGAACAGAGTAGGAGCAAGAACACACCCCTGATTAACCCAAGAATAAAAAAAAACACAGCACTCACAGTACCAGTGTTCAGTCCAGCCATGATATCCAGATACTTTGGGGGGATCCTGCACAGGACAGCTCGATCAACTGAGTCAAACGCTTTATGAAAATTGACAAAGACTGCAAAGAAACACTGCTGATATTCACATTTGTGCTCCATGTGAACCCTCAGTGCCAGGATACGGTCGATGGCAGACTTCTTAGACGTAAAACCAGACATTTCCAGTTGCTGCTAGGTGAGCAAATGATCATGGATCCTATTGAGGATAACCCTAGCAAGACCACACCCAACACCGAGAGCAGTGTTATCCCCCTGTGGTTGCTGCAATACTGCTGATCATCCTTCCCTTTCTAGACAAGTCTCATTTTCCAGTCAGTTGGAATGATGCCCATCTCCCTAATGGAAGCAAAAATTGCTTGCAATGCAAGGAGGACAGCCTTACCACCAGCCTGGAGAAGTTCTCCCAGAATACCACAGATCCCTGCAGCGTTCCCTACCCTCAGCTGGTTCACTACCTGGTGTAATCTCAGTGAGATTGTGTGGTTCACAGCTAATTGGAGGATCAGCCTCAAGGGCCGTGGACCCAGAGATGTCCAATGTCCTAACCTGAGGATCAGTTTAAACAGGGTGCTTCTTAAAAAAACATCTCTTCACATCTCAGGATTATTACACTTCGAATACATCGAGCTCTATTCTAAATAATAACAGCCATGTTTAAACCTATTAATTTAATTTACTGTGGGTAAGGTACCAGTTTATTATCAAATTCTGCCAGAAATATCAGTTTAATCCTGATGCATCTAATTGAAATAATTATTCTCAACAGCCTGCATTGCACTTTCAACCAGTCAAATGTATGGATGTATTTTATCTTGTGTAAATTGCCTTGTGTTAAAAATTATTAAATAAATGAAGAAATAAATACAGAAGTACTGCATTTAGTGTAACACAAAACATGCTGGTGGTTTAGCACATATGCATACCGATTGTGGAGTATTCTAAGGGTTCCTCAACATCGTCATAGTTGTAAAGCAGCTCATCATGAGGGATGTTTTCTGTAGAGAGAAAAGTATATAAAATAATACTTATTATTAATTGGTAATACAGTTTGATCAAATTTATCTTGACTGAGCATTTAGGGGATGATTGTATGGAATGGTTGTTATTTATTGGTGCACTTACATGTATTTATTATCTTCTACTGAAAGAAAATAGGACTTTTTTGCCTTTGTGACCCAAAGTGAAGGACAAATCAATTGCCCAGCTAAAGCGAAACAAAAACCTTTGCCTAGATTAAGTATTAAAAAATGAAATCTTATCCTTAACTTATGAGGTTATTGTTGTGTTTTCTCTAATGCCTTAAATGAACTGCCTTTATTGTCCTATGTTCCTATAATAACATGCTGTGCAATACCTGGCAGGTCTTCTGTTTTTCCTATTTCAGTATCATCATAGTAGCCAGGGCTATCCAACGAAGCCAGTTTCCTACCTTAGAAATCATACAATGTCAGTTAAATGATAGTGATTTGAAAGCAAATAACCAATAAAAGTGCTAACTACAGTTTTCAGTATTTACCTAGAACATGGTCTTGGTCATCGTCCTCAATGTCCTCGTAGTCATATGGTAGCTCATCAGACAGAAAGCTCCCTGAGAATGACAGGCAAAGTCTGTTTCTTTTGCCAGTTAAAAAAACAAAACTTTTTTGTCCACCCCTTCATATATTTACTAAACATTCTGAGTTCTTCAAAGACTTATTTTGAAACTGGAGGCAATCACAACAGAATCAGGTACAAGGCAGGAATCAATACAGGATGAAATGCAAGTCCAGTGCAGGGAACATGAGGGAATAAAAGTGTGCTGGATTGTCACTTGTAATAGATCGATGTTTCATCCAAGGTGTACTTCTGCATTGGGCCAAGTGCTAATGGCATAGCCAGTTGCCTCCAGCTATCTTACGTTTGTATAATGAATAAAATAGATTCAGAACATGTATGATTAAAAGAGTATTATTGTCATTTCCAACAACCCATAGCAATTTCAAATACATTTGATTGCACTTGAATGTTGTAACAACCAGAAATGGTAATGTCTAATACTCTAAATTGTTAAATAGCTTCCAAGAATAAAGGCACTCACTTCACTGTGTTTTCCACCATTGCCTTTATGTGCAAAATTCCATTTGTACATTAAAAGAACAATCTGTCACTTCAACATTTAAAATTGATATGAGTAACTGAGTCAACAGCCACTGAAGAATAACTCATGATGGAATTAAGTTAACTGGTATTATGAAAAGATAGTGTGTTGATTTGTAAATTGGAAATTCTCCAGTCTCACATGTAATATTTTTACTGTGTTAACACAGGAAGTACAGAGCACGACTAGCTGCTAGCACACTTTCCACCTACAGAAGCTATTGTACTTGTCTGCTGTGTCTGCTTACCTTTCCTTGGTGCTCCATAAGTCCCCTGTCTGGCCAGTTTATACTCAATTTCCTCATAGACTGCATTATTGATGGGAAGAAGTTCATCCATGGCCATTCCTGGAAGGAGATATAAGGACTGTAAGGAATGTGATAATCGACCATTGCAACAAGTTTAGTGGTGCAGTATTACTTGTACTTAGTATGGAGACACCTCCATACTACTAAGGTGCTCACATTTATTTGTGTCCTGCAGTTGTCGGTGCTTATTGGATACATTACATATAAAATAAGTGGCCTGTCTGGGGACTCATGTTTAATATATTGCTTCAATTCCACACAAAAATTTTCTTTATGCTACAAAGGCAAAAAAAGGATTTATGTAAAAGTATGTATGCCATGTCCCATGTCAAGTTCCTTTATAAATCTCTTATCAACTTAAAAATACGTGTGCATGCATTCACATTAGCCACTCCTTACACCTCCCACCAGTAACCATGTGTGGCTTAAAAAAACTGCCTTTTTGAATATTCATGATCTAGTCACCATATAAATTTGGTCATGTTCTTGAGTGATATCATTACTTCAGACCATAGAAGAACACAGAAAACGCATTGAATGTGTGGTATTACTGACATTTGGTGGAATTTAATTTCAAATAAATGGTATTTATCCCTCAATTTTAAGGCCACAGGTCATGTAAATACATTACTCCAAGAATTAGGTGCATGGTGACACACTGCTGCCTCATAGTGAGGAGTCTGGTGGCCACATCCTGGGTGATCACTGCACTGAGTTTGCACATGAGGCCACGTGAGTTTTCTGTGTTTTTCTCCCACATTCCAAAGTCAAGTAGGTTAGGTAAATTGGTGATGCTAACTCGGCCAGTGTGTATGTTTGTTCACCTTGCGATCGGCTGGCACCCTGTCCAGAGATTGTTTCTGCCTGTTTCCATTGCTTGCAAGGATATGCTCTAGCTGCTACCAGTTCTGGAAAGGGGGCTTAGACAATGGCTGGATGAATGAATATTATAATCCATCCTGCCAAAAAACAACTTTTACTTGCACATCACCAGTCCTAAAAACAGATAAACACTCAGTAAAATTTCACTTACAGATTAGTTCACTGTTTCAGATTTAAGTTTAAATTAGGTTATTTCAACTTGAATAGATTCTGTACAGCACTTTCCCAGTTTACACACCAGAAAGACACTCTTGTCAGCAAACAGATCGTCAGTAGTCAGCATGAGTGATTAAACTGTAGTGTGTGTGGCTACAGCTTATGGATGCCTATACAAGCAGTGGTGTGGCTGTCTGAGCAAATCTCCATCACACCTATTCAATTTGTTCAATTTGGGAAATATTTTTTTAAAATGTGGAATCTGTCTCTTAATGAAGCAAATAAATAACTGAAAATGCTTCAACCTTCAAATTATTTCACTAAGTCGCATCCAAATGTATTTTATGCTATGAATATATTTTTCAACTTCTTAAAATAAGAAAGTGATTATTTTGCCACAATCAAAATATGTAGACAAACAAACTTAAAAACACAGCATTTTCTGTCATTTAAATATCATTAATGGTATTTGTTTTCTATTTTGTGAGGGTGACTGACTTATAAGCTGTTTTAGATATCCTAGAACTGTCGTCTTGGACTTGTCTGCTGAACTGGGGCCTGCATTACAAAATTTACACAATCCTTGTACTGTTAATGATTTAGAACAACTTGGTTTAGAAAACAGATGGATGGATGAACATCACAATGTGACCAGGGTGTCAATGAATTGCGGAATGAAATGAGATTTTCTGTTCAGTTCATTGTCTTGTCGTCTGGAGTTGCTAAAATGCCAACACCAAAAACGACTGCATAGGACTTACAAATAGTTAAAACCATCTGTAACTTCATGGCAGTTTTCATACCACGTTTATGTTTTATAAATCCTGACTTTTGTGTAAGAAATGGCTGACACATGTTTCCAAACATAAAAAGTTTTATAGTTGTGTGCATAAATGTATGAGCACAGGTTTTCTACTTTTGTTATTTATTTTTATCATATTTCCTTGTTATTGTTCCACAGATCAAAGATGGCTGTCATGGAATGTGGTCACATAAATTAATGTATGTGGCCACTTTCCTAATGTGTTATGTCAAGTGACATGTCATGTTGTAATTGAGCCACACTGCTCAATGGTAAAACTCTCAGGTGTTCACCTCATGGAAATATGATTTCGATGTTTTTTTTTCTATGTTTACTCTTTTGATTGTGCTTTTTTGACATTCATTGTTTTGTTTTTTAAACTGTATTTTGTGTTCCTGTATATATATATCAAAGTGGGGGGGGGGGCTAAGTCAGTCCGAAAGGGGTGGGGGGAGTCGGTTATTGGTTGTAAAGATGTTATTTATTATGAACATGTTCTTCTTAAGTTTGCATATGCTGGGTTTATGTCCAAATGTCTGTTGATGGCGTTCTCATTTGATAGCCAAGATTCGGCCAGCTCTCTGGCACTTTTGGTACTGGCCTTAAATCTTAATTGTACATTGTCCCAGTTAAATGTAAGAACTGCATGGAATGCTATAAACTGCGTTTCGTGTTTCTGCTGTCGATTTCTTGTTTTTAGCATTAAAGAGGACCATGCACAGATTATTCGTGGGTTTGTGTGCTATTCTGACGCCTGACTTGGCCAGGATGCATGCTGCACCTTCAGACACCTTGTGGTGATAAGGAAGTGAGTACCAGGTGGGGGTGGGGTTTCTGGTTCAAGTCGATTGCTGAGTTTTTTGGCATCTTCTGTGTAAGCTTCGATTAATGAATGTTTTTGAGTATCCATTTGAAGTGAAAAGACAGAAGAGATAGCGTCTCTCATTCATTTTTGTTTCCTTCGTATTACAATGGGTGTGGACTCTTTTGAATAGAGTTTTAACACAGCTCCGTTTATGAGATACTGGATGGTTGCTGGCGAAGTGAAATATCTTGTCTGCATAGCAGTATGGGTAACCACCCATACAATCAGATCGAGATTCAGACTACGAATGCTATGAATATATATATATACTGTATATATATATTTGTTACTGGACTGCATTTTGCCATACTCATTGTTTGTTTTTTTTAGTATCAAGACTTAGGTTAGCAGGAAGATGTCCATGCTGATTACACAGGTGCTAAAGCAAATACTCGGGAGTTTGACTTTTGACTGCTGTTTTAGGGTTGCTTTTTTGAATGGAATTATGGCCTATTTGGTTTTTGGCCATTATTTGCTATTTCCTTTATTTTGATCACTTCATTGTTGTCTAAATATAAATGCCACTTAAACTTCCTTATTGGGAAGCATGGGGGTGCAGTGGTAGCACTGCCACCTTGCAGTAAGGAGACCTGGGTTCACATCCTGGGTTCTCCCTATGTAGAGTTTGCATGTTCTCCTTGTGATTGTGTGAGTTTCCTCTCCCAGTCCAAAGACAATCTGATTAGATGGATTGGTGTTTCCTAATTTGGCCCTAGTATATGGTCGGGTTTATGTTTGGATGTGTGTGTATGTGTGTTTGCCCTGCGATGGACTGGCAATCTGTCCATGTTTTGTTCCTATCTTGCGCCCTAAGTTAGTTGGGATATGCTCCAGCAACTTCCATTACCCTGCCACTGCAAAAATTGAAATCTAAACAAGTGAAAAGTATTTATATCATGACATTAAATCTTGTACTCCATATTGTAAGAATTATTGACTTATCAAAAAATTTGTGTTTACAAATATTTAGCTTATTTTAATAAATATTGACAAGTAAATTGTCCTTACCCCCTTGACAGATTTTTTGATAAATAAAAGCAAAACAACTCCCATTTAATTTTTTTTGTCTAGTTTTTGCATATACATATTTTGAAGTGTGTTCAGGAGTAAAGAGGTTATAAAATGACTGACTGACTGACTTTCATATTTGTGGTCAACACACAGTAGGCTTTTGCTTCAGCTTTTTCTTTCTTCTGACATCTATCTCAGTGTTAAACTGAAGTTCTTGTTAAGTAAGGTGGTTTGCCTTTGTATTTTGTTGACTCTCTCAGATATTAATAGCTTGAGTGTTAGAACTGTTTGAAATTCAAGAAACTACTTGGCAACGCCATGGCTTTAAGGGGACAAGCCACTATTTAGATTTTATATATGCATTTTTACTTCTGAAGTGGACCATTGCCATTTTCAGGGCTGTTTTCTGCCTTACGCCCAAAGCTACAGAGATAGGCTTTAAAATGAGTTTGAGAATGTTACTGTTTGTGAATTTATTTATTGCTTTGTTTTTTTCTTTTAAAAAACTCATAAATGTTAAAAAACATTTATTGTTATTTTTTGTTAACTAACAGTAATCAGGCACAAAGAACAAATTAGGCAAAAGCTAATCAGCTAACTTTGTTCAATTTTCATCTGTGTTCCGTCTCTTCATAAATTAGGTCTCTTAGAAAAATGCCTATTACAATATTTAAAAAATCAAATAGAAAGGTAAAAATGTTAAGAGATGGAAGTGTATTCTTTTGTTTTAAAGTTACCTTTCTTTAGCGTCCGGTTTCTTTGAAGCTGACCAACCAGCAGGACTGTTATTAGGAAGAGAAGCGCTCCGAGGACAATACAGACAATCATGAGGATGGGCTGCTCTTTGGAACCCTTGATATTGGAGACTTCTGTTCAAAAATGTTAAATAAAAAGAACTGAAACACACCAGCTACTGTCTGATCTACGAACAGACATGATAATAACAAGACCATAAAGACGAGAAGAAAAGTGACTTTACAGATGTGAAGCTGACCTTTTGGTATTGGAGTCTTGTTATCCTGTGCAAATCCTAAAGAAGAAAATAAAAATTAATTGAATGGCCCACAGTTAACTGGTGGATAAAAGGACCTTTGAGCTTTCAGGATTTTTAGGAAAGAACACCGTCTAAAAATATTCCAGTAATGTAAATTCATGGCTGTTGCGCCTTAGCTTCCATTTTTGTGAAGAGTCTTCCTTCTGATTCTAAGTTAATAGAAGTCTCTTCTGGTAATTATAGCCTGTATCCCAAATTGAAAGAAATATTTTCATCGTACTTTACCAAAATAATGGTAAATCATGTTCTATACAGCATTATGGACAAATATTCATCTGAGGGTAAAGAACCATCTATAGTCTGGAAGTTTCTTTTTCTCTGCATTGTTTGCTTTAGATTATTATACCAGTGCTTTTGTATGTGTAGCTTAATATTCACATGCTAAGAACAAAAATGTTTATGACATGTATGCATGTGTAATTTTCCATATACACAATGCATAGTGTTTTTTTCATTTTCTTACTATAAAGTGCAGAAGTAAATCAGACATAATTAAAAACTGAGATGAAATTGTTCCTAAATTAATGTCATAATAATGTCAATGTAAAAAGTAATCTTTATCATTATTAAGTAGTATAATCTCTGTTTGTTTGTTGTTTATGTATTTGGACACAATACCAGTAAACTGTTCAGAGATCATCCTCCCATCCAGAGGGAGGTCAACGATTACTCCTTTGTGAACAAAAATTAGTTACCCTGCAACAAGCCCACCTATACATCTGACTAAAGAAAAATTAATCAAAGAACTACTGAGCAGTGCATTGTGAGCAAGCACAGAACACGTACCTAGGAGCTTCGAAGGTGTTTAAGTTTAATCTGCAGTCCTTTTGGGCCAAAGTCCGATTGGTGGTTCGATTAATAGCATTAACTACACTTTTGGAAAAAGATGACATTGGAGCTTTTAGAGGTAGGGAGTTTGAATCTGGGGTGAATTTGCCTAAAAATCATATTGGATTGTTGTATTGATCCAAAGTAAAATATAAATGATTTTAACCTTTATCAGAAGTATTTAATAAAGTGAATTTGAAATCAACTTTCAAAGCCATTTAAAAAGTGTTGATAACAGTGCGGAAAAACATGAAACACCTCATTAATACCCAGGCTGGTAGTTTGTGCAAAGTGTAAATGTCTGCAGCAAGTTGGTTGCATTCTGTGACTCTATGATCTGCCCCTGCATGAGCAAAATTTGATGCCAATGGTTTTTATTAATTAAGTTATTTAACTGTACTCAAAGACACACCCTGTAAACCTCTAAACAAACTCAGAACTTACAGATGTAGGATACCTTTTGAAATTAAAATGAATAAAATGAGCTGTTATGTTTTAAGGGTATACGTGCAGGACATGTCAGGTGTACAAACTTGGACTGGGCTACGAAAACCAGCTGGCAAATGGGATGCAGTTGGTCAGTCAGTCATTACCCAACCCACTACACAGGGTCGCGGGGGTCTGCTGGAGCCAATCCCAGCCAACACAGGGTGCAAGGCAGGAATAAACCAATGGAGCCATTGATTTGCAGTGGTATGTGGTCAGGACGGGTCTTTTGAAATCAAATGTCGCCTCTTTGCTCTTTGTTAACATATATTGTTTTTATTGAACCAGACTTCAAACTGTTGTGTCTCCTCCCTATATATTGACTCTTCGTTATTACTTACTAGCTGTGTAAGCCCGCGCTGTAAAAAGCATGGGATCCTAGAAACTATTGAAATTGTCAGAAAAATAAATTGAAATGTAGAGATGTCAGGTAATTGAAAGGAACTACTTTGGGTATCTCTCTTCAAGGAGGATGTGTTTTGCCAACGTGCCCGCATCACTTATGCATTACCAGCGGGAGAAAAAGTGAAAGGGATACCATTTTGACAATGTGCTCGCCTCGCTTCTGTGTTAGCCGCTAAGTGAGTGACTCTTTCTTTGGAGGTTTTGTTCTTCAGACAGACAGACAGACACACTTCCACGCATAGACATTTATATATAAGATGAGACCCACCACAGTTATGTTATCAACAAATTTGCTGGCATGATTTGAGCTGATGCCTGGCAGTACAATAGCAAGTTAGGAGTGTGAGCAGCGATGAAAGCACGCATCCGAATTATGAAAACACATTTGTATGTTCAAATGTTCTTTGTAGTTTGAATATTTTTTTACATTTTTAAATAATTATACATTTGTATAGTGTTTATCAAGTTTACCTTTGGAGCTTTATTTTCATATATGAGGTTAAATTTTATTTCCTTGCTCATTAAAGTTCTACATTTTTTTAATTTTAATTTTAACTGTGTCACATCACCAGTTTCAAAGTCATTATGGGTTAATTGAAAACACTCTCTTGATATGAGTGGATTTGTCTGACATACAAACAGTTAACAAGGGCTCTTTAACATTATACAAAGTTATTGTCTGTTATACCTGCATTTTTATCACTCTTTAATTTAATATTGTTTTTTATCAGTATGCTGCTGCTGGAGTACGTGAATATCCCCTTGGGATTAATAAAGTGTCTATCTATCTATCTATCTATCTATCTATCTATCTATCTATCTATCTATCTATCTATCTATCTAGATATCTATCTATCTATCTATCTATCTATCTATCTATCTATCTATCTATCTATCTATCTATCTATCTATCTATCTATCTATCTATCTATCTATAAAAGTATCATTTTCAGTATTCTGGTATTGAAGCTTACTATTTCGTTTTTAATTTTGGTCTTCATCGTTACATTTTAGTTCTGGCTACATTATAAAGTCTCATTGAACAACACCTTGCAATTCTTTTGTGACAATGATTATGATTAAGTCCTCTGGTTTAGAACAACAGGTTGTAGGCCTTAATATGTCTCATCACAAGGCTCACAATGTACAGTACTTCATGGTAACTGGTGTGATTGCCAAAGGGACATACCACTGACTGTTTATCTTCTGTGATAATTGTGGTTTCCTTGAAACACATGGTGATGACTGTCTGATTCAGGGAGTTTACAGAAGACTAGCCAACCCGCTGCATAATTATGTATTGATGGGTGAACACTTCCTGAAAGACACAGTTGTCTAAATGGGGTGGGTTTGAGGATACCACTGTAGGTGAATGAAAAGATGGAACTCTGGAGAGGGCAACATACAATTGTCCGTGACTGAAAACTGGAGGGCCGCTGTCGCGCCTCCACCTCCCAGAGCGAGGGACGGGGCTGGACGGCGCTCAGGCACAGAGAGTGGAACGGGGGGAGAAGGGAAGGACGCCCATTCTGCCCTTACAGCTATTCTAGTCTGATGATTTTTTAGTCATCTCTTAGTCATCGTTCAGTACGCACTGCCTGCTCATGTGCCTGCCCCCAACTCTTCACCTGAGTCGCTTTCGTCTCTGCTACAGTCCACATGCACCTCTGAGCCACGTTGACTTTTCATTGTTCTTTGTGGTTCCGGCTGCTTTTCTATATATAATCCACCAAGTCACCCGACCATGGTAGTGGCGACGGGGGGTGTGTACAAAGGGCAGGGACTTAATCAGTGCGAACGTATGACCCACACTTACTGGGAATTTCCTCATTCGTGGGGACCAATTGCAAGCCCCAGTCTCCATCACGAATGGGTTTCAACGGCTTACCCACGCCTCTCGGTGCCGGGTAGACACACATTGATCCATTCAGTGTAGAGCATGTGCAGCACCGGACATTTAAGGGCATCACAGACCTGTTATTGCTCAATCTTACGTGGCTGACAGCCACTTGTCCCTCTAAGAAGTTGGTCACCAACCGCTCGGGGGTTGCATAACTATTTAGCACGAGGGAGTCTCGTTCATTATCGGAATTAACCAGACAAATCGCTCCACCAACTAAGAACGGTCATGCACCACCACCCACAGAATCGAGAAAGAGCTATCAATCTGTCAATCCTCTCCGTGTCCGGGCCGGGTGAGGTTTCCCATGTTAAGTCAAATTAAGTGAAAGGCTCCACACCTGGTGGTGCCCTTCCATCAATTCCTTTAAGTTTCAGCTTTGCAACCATACTCCCCCAGGAACCCAAAGACTTTGGTTACCAGGTTGGCTGCCCGGCAGGGCATGGGAATAATGCCGCTGGATCTCCAGTCGGCATCGTTTATGGTTGGAACTACGACGGTATGTGATCGTCTTCGAACCTCCGACTTTCGTTCTTGATTAATGAAAACATTCTTGGCAAATGCTTTCGCTCTCGCTCAAATTGTTGGTGGGCGGGGCTCTGTGAGTTGGCGGACGTGGCTGTCTTGCATGCGTCTTGCTTGCCATGGACTTAGTAAATTCTTAGAGTTGGTGGGCATGGCTTTGTGAGTTGTTGTCGTATCTCATGGTCTTAGAGTTGGTGGGCGGGGCTCTGTGAGTTGGCGGTCGTGGCTCTGTTTTGCGTGCTCCATGGTGTCTTGCACTCCAAGGTGTCTTGCGTGCCTTAGTGAATTATATATATAGATATTAGTTAAGAACATCAGCCAGCTGGTCTACAGGTTTTCTGAGCACAAAACCAGTTATATTATCTAGTACAGCTGTCTTGTTTTGTTTGACTCTAGTTAAGATTCTTCTGTCTTCCGCCATGGACAGACACAGTATGTGGTTATTGGGAAGAGGAATAGTTTTCCTGATTAGGTTCTTATTTTGTGCCTCAGACGATGCATCGAAGATCTTTAGCATATCGGGGATGGCGGTGATACAGTTGTGATACTTGACATAACATGTAACCACGGAATAAGATATTTGAGCACAGAATACGATGACACAATTAACAGGTAATTAACAGTTATCAACAAAGCAACATATTTTTCTTGAGTTATAAATTTCGACATCTACTATGTAATGCTCCTGGATGCCAGGGGACATATCTGCTTCTGGGATGGTGAAACTGAGACTTTACTTATTACAAAAAAAAACAGTGGACTACATTTATTTAAGGATAATCACTGTGCTTTAACCCTGTAATTTTTTTGTGTGTTTGTTTTTCTGTGCTCCCTTACTTTTGTTTTCTTTACATTATATTTTGTTTTTTACTTTCTTTTGGTCCCTCGTCCACATATTGTGTTCTTTGTGTTCAATCGCAGAACCTCTTATTGAATGGCTGTTCTCAGTTGCTGAGGTCATTATATTATATACTATATCGTTTTGAGAAGGCTATTTAAATCACCTGCAGTCACTAGACTATATTGCTGTGGCCCTTGCTTCATCATTGAGTTTTTGAATAATGCTTTTCTCATTTTTTTATTTTGTATATTGAATTGTGTATTACTGGCTTTGGTTATTACCTGTTTGTTTCTTTTTTAATTTATTTCAGCCCCTTTACTTTTTAGCCTCCTTCTTAGTAAATATGTTCTTTTTATTTTATGGTTTACTTAATTAATTAAAGCATTTTTCTTTCTTTATTTTCTTTTTCCTTTTAGCTTTTTTGTTTTGCTATGCATTGGTATTTATTCTGTTTGTTCTTTAATTTGTTAATTTATGGTTTATTAAATTAATTAAAGCATTTTTTTAAATTTATTTTCTTTTTCCTTTTGTCTTTTTGTTTTGTTGTTGAATATTATTCAGTTTTTTTATTCTTTAGTTTATTATTATTGCTAGTTTGCAACCCTTAGATAGACTAATGTCCTGTCTTACACCCTTTGGTTGCCGGGAAAGGATCCAGCCTCCCTGTAACCCTGCAGGTTTGAAAGGTGGATGGATGGATGGTTCTATACACTTTGTGAATTTTAAAATCCTGATTAAAATATATTATTGATTTGGCTAATGTTTTGCCTGTTTTTGCCTTCCTTTTTATGAATTATGACAATTTGTTGTCCTAGACTCTTCTCTAATAGTTAATTTTCTGAATGGGTCTCTTTTTTACTGTTTATTTACACAAATGTGCAATTTAGGAGGCAAATTATAAAGTCTTCAACCTTTATGTTATGATATGTGTCTGTGTGTCTGTGCTTTGTGCTATGAGAGTCCGTCTGGTAAATAAATGAAAAAAATCACATTTGAATTAAAATGTAAACTACAGTCTTTCTCACCTGTGCAGTTCACTCCTGCATCCTCCTTGTGCTCACAGTCATTCTTTCCTAGTGGTTCATGTTGGCAGTCCCACAGGTGGGCCTCGGTGCCCCTACACCTCACTTTGTTTAGCCAGATAACGCCACGTCCTCCTCCAAACTCCAGTTCTGCACTCATGGGTTCCCCACAACGAAGTTGTTGGCAGACCACTTTCACGTCCTTCATGTCCCAGTCGTCATCACAGACTGTGCCCCATGTGTCTCCATACTTTATTTCTACTCGCCCTGAGCAGTTATTAGCTCCTTCAACCAGTCTCAAGTCTAAGGCCTCTGTAAAACAAGTCAAGGGTTCATTCTTTAGTTTTAGATTTAACCACACTGTGTGACTTAGGAAATAATTAACTATGAGCTCACCTGAGCAGCGCTTCTGAGTGAGGTCCTCTGAACAGGGCTTTGGGTTATTGGTGCTGACTTTCATACTTCCTGAAAATCATTAAATGGAAACAAAACAGATTACCTCTCAAATCTTAAATAAAATTAAATTTAAAATTTACAGTCGGAGTCATTTATTGCTATTTTACACATGCATAGATAGTGGACAAAGACATTGGTAATATATGATACCTGAAAATGTCATTCTAATTTGGGAAATATGATGATAATAAATGTGTTATGACAGCTCTGATATCTGTTTAATCTGCCATGTAGGCATGGGCAATTACCATTTATAAGAGAATAGATCTGACTGTGCAACTACAATAATAAATTGCCATTCTCACACATCTATTCAGAGTGAATTTAGAAAGTTTAGTGAAAATTCCATCATTCAGGGACATTTCAGCAATGAGTGATGGTAGAGTACTCAGGCAGACTGTAGCTATTAGGCTACTTAAAAAGCAGAAGAAATAGCACTTTAGTGGAGTCAGATACAATATGAAATAAAGAAGCTTGATTTGCAAAATGCATAACATAAGACCTTTCTAATTAAACCACCAGCCTTGGAGAATCCATAACTAATAAGGGAGATAAGCTGAACGATCTTGTATATAACAATTTCAGAAAAAGCTCACCAGATTAGTCTAAGGCAGCAACATTAAAGGAAACTTTTTTTACAGTTAAATGTTTGACAAATGGAAATGTTTACTGGAATCACGTGGGCAATTTTATTTATATTAATTTTGTCATAATGAGATTAGATTTAAAGTTATGAAACAGCCACCACACCCAGGTATAATGCATGTAGAGTACTGGTTTATATACTCCATCCTCGCTGTCCTGCCAACTGGCTTTGCTGGATTCATTCTGCAAAGACAGGAGGAAAGCGCAAGTTTTTCAGTTCTTCACCAACATGGACCAGAGACTCTTGTGCAACCTTCTTGGGCCTCATCAGCTGTTTGTTTCAAGAAGACTACCAGCATTAACAGATGAGTGATATTTTCATTTAATGTGGCTCCATCATCAGGGTGTTTGTGAAGGTTGGCTATGACTACAAAGAAAGTACCATTTATCAGGGAGTATGTGTTCAAGTCGGAATACAGCTAATCCTTTGCCAAATAACTTTCCTCAAATAATTAGGATCTTGTCTATACAAGTTAGAATTTTGAATAGCATAGCAACCTTCAGGACTGAATGGGCACTGAGGTTCAGCATGCAAAAAGTGTTACAGTTTATAGGCTGAGAAAGTGACAAAGTGATATGTCTGGAATCAAGTTTAACTTTTCAATGAACTTAGTGTGTGCTTGGTGTGTGTGTGTGTGTGTGCCCTGCTCGGGGTTTGTTCCTGCCTTGCGCCCTGTGCTGGCTGGGATAGGCTCCAGCAGACCCCTGTGACCCTGTTTTAGGATATAGCGGGTTGGAGAATGACTGACTGACTGACTGAAGCTATCATACCATACCTAGAATACTGACTTAAAAAAGCAGTTATGACCAACAAATTTACAGATCATATAAAGATGTACAAGACAATTTCAATCACATGGAGTTGCTAGTTCAGTCACTCACAAACAAAGCAGAAACTTTGCTCCTTCTTTGCATTCTAGAACAAATCTGACTTCTCTTTCTCCTGCATATTTGCCTCTGCCTTCATTTTACTCTCAACTTCAAGCTCATTAACATACTAATCAGGGGGAGCTTTTAATCTCCATTCAGGAGCTGTTTTTTGGGTTTCCAGGGTCAGGAATGTTCTCTTGAAGTGCTGCATCTGGCTGCCGGAGATGCACCTGCAGTCTTCAATCCCAAACTAAAATAAAAGGAACAAGAAACCTTGCAGAGGTCTGTTTATTACATAAGCTGATTAGCTTCCTGCTCCCATCTTTCAGGTAGGAAGACTTTTACTCCTCTATACAACATCCCACACTGTCCCTCCATTAGTACATTATGACTTTCTGCTTTCCTTTCCAGGATAGATTAGGATGACGTGTTCTCCATTATAGTGCCAGACCAGGGTTCATTTACAATCTTTACAAGATAATCATGCCATATATTTCCACAATCCCAAAAGTTCACACATTTTAACAGACTGAAGACCAATAGATAATCTGATGGGGAGAGGATGATACTTTTCAGTGAGGGGAGAAGTCATCCACCAAATAGAAGCTTCTCATGGTGCCAGACAGAAGTGATGTGCTGCATGTTTGACAGTACAATTACTACTACCGTTACAACTACTACTACTATTAAAATAACAGAACAATATTTACAAACTAAAATCTTATTTTATTTACACTTGACCTTGAACAGAAAAGCATTTTTGAAAAAGAATGAATGGTGGATTGGTGTTTGAATGGTTTTCTATAGACTTATTTAGTGTTTCCTGGGTAGTTTTTTTATTTATTCCGTAGCATTTTAATTTTTACAGTTTATTGAATATATTCAACTTAATATAAAATGTTATTTTTATAGCATTTTCCTTTAATAAAAAAACAATTTGTAGAACAGTAGTTTTTATATTTACATATTTTCCAGGATTATATTCATCGTTACGGTGGCACAGTGGGTTGCACTGCTGCCTCACAGTAAGGAAACCTGTGTTCGCTTCCCGGGTCCTCCCTGCATGGAGTTTACATGTTCTCCCCATGTCTGTGTGGATTTCCTCTGGTGCTCCGGTTTCCTCCCACAGTCCAAAGACATGCAGGTTAGGTGCATTGGCGATTCTAAATTGTCCCTAGTGTGTGTGTGTGTGTGAGTGCCCTGTGGTGGGTTGGCGCCCTGCCCAGGGTTTGTTTCCTGCCTTGCACCCTGTGTTGGCTGGGATTGGCTCCAGCAGACCCCAGTGACCCTGTAATTAGGATATAACGGGTTGGATAATGGATGGATGTTCATATTTTGTAATATAAGTGTAGAGTTGATTATTTCATTTTTGTTTTTTTTATTTTTCGGAAATATTATTCTGAAACAAATGTGAGCTACCTTAAATTGATTAACAAAGAAAAACGAAACACAGAAATCTAAGGCAGCATCAATTGAATCAGTAGTTGATTTCGCAACTATGATGAAAATCTGCTTTAGTGGTAAGAATGATAAGCTTAACTCTTTATTTTGTGATTTTGCACAGCGAAATCACCAGAACTTTAACCATATATACTGTACGTTCACTATTTCCTTATGTACATTTTAAAGGAAATTTCTGGAATTATAATAAAATTTAACACTAGTCATTTTGTTCTGTACCATTAGAGACAATTATTTTTTTGTACTTGTTTTGATTTATAGTGACTACGTACCCCTTCTTGTGGTTAATCACAGCTAGATTAAAAAACAAAAGATGTCATAGATATTTACCACTATAAGATCAATAATATTTGAATTCCAAAGATATAGTATTAAAAAGGATATTTTTGTTTGTTCTTTTACCTGTGCAAGAGAATGCTGCCACTTCAGTCCTGGTGCATGTATTTTTACCCCAGGGAGATGAGGGACACTGCCAGACGGAAGCCTCATGTCCTCTACATCTCACATTGTCCAGCCATTTTGGATCAAGGTCCAGCTTTGATAATTCTTCTTTAACATCAGACTTAAGACTGCCACAGCCCAATTCCTGACAGAACTTGGCAGCAGTTGCTTTATCCATGTTATTTGCACAGACGCTGCCCCATGAGTTATTATAGAAAACCTGAAGTTGTCCAGAGCAGCCATCTGTTAACCGTAGCATCTTGAATTCTTCCAAAACAGAATTTTAAAAAAGTACAAAGAAATGTTATTATGTTTGTTGAAGTATTTGTATACATTAGTAAAAATACAGAGCACCTGATAAATTACTAAACATCACTATTAAAGATTTAAGGTTTTGGATAACACAGAACAAAGTAGCAATTTCAAGTTCATTTATACTCTGGACAAGTAATGTTTTTCAACTTTTGACAAGTTTACACACTGACTACTAGTATAATTAGTCTACCTGTACAATTTACTCCCACATCCTCCTTATGCCTGCAGTCATTTTGTCCCCATCCTCGATGTGTACAGATCGAGAGAGATGATTCATTCCCCTGACAGTGCACATCGTCCAGCCAAATGTGTCCACTTCCTGGTCCATATGAGACTGGAGTTATGGCTTCTACAGCTGCCTCACACTGGAGCTGCCGGCAAACTACATTTGCATCTGGTAAATCCCAGGAATCATCACACACTGTCCCCCAGGATCCATTATAGAATATTTCCAGTCTTCCATCACAGACACTTGTTCCATTAGTCAGCCTGAGGTCCAAATGATCTGGAAAACAGAAATAAGACGCAAAAAATTGTGACCAGGAACCAATTAAAACTAGCCACCTACAGTAAGTTCAACAGCCAACAGCCATATGCAATTGGAGAAATGTTCAGCTTTAATGACAAAAAAGTAACACCCCATCTACAATTACGACTTTCTGAATATCATTTTACACAATGTTACACTAGCCTCTCATTTGTAAAAGAGGAAGAATTTTGTGATGTACTTTCAGCCAGACATTTTCTGTCACTTTCAGTGCCATGCTGAAAGTATAAGCCTCAATTTATTTTTAGATAACTCAACCAAGAGTAGAAAAGGAGCAGCAATCATGTTAGATAATTAAACCATAAATTTGTTTTGTGAATAGTTTTATATTTTGAATTATAGAACAGCTAATATAAAGCATAATGTACATAGAAATAGCCTGTTATAATGCCTTCAAGTAGTACTTTTACAACACCTCACTGTCTTTTTTTGTGATTTTGCATATTGTGTTTTGGCACATGTAATCAAATGTTTTGTGATTATTTGTAGGAACTCTTCTCACAATGCTGTGATGTTTTTTTTTTTTTTTATTATTTGGGACTAATAAGAAGTTAGTTCCTTGCAGTCCTGTTCTGCCTCTAAATGTAGCGCCTTTTCCAGGCTACTGTTACTTCATCCAATGACAAAATGGAAGGTTTTTCCTGAAGCCTCTTTTATTCTAGTAGGATAGCTCCAGGTGAATTTAACCCCAGATGTCAGGAGAGTTTGTGCAGAAATATGAATCCATAAAGCATTGTTTGTAACTTGTAAAGGACATATTAAATGTCTCCAATAACAGTGAATCCTTACCCAGCAAAAGTAAATTAGGATTATTAAGTAAACCTGATAGCAAATAACAAACATTTACTAAAAAGTAATGAACTAGAGGACAAACTTAGAAAAGATGAATAATAAGACTAAATAGATCAAAATGACAGAGCTGGCACAGAGGCTATGTGTAATTTTTATAGCGTAGAGTTTTTAAAAGAGCTTATCTTTTATCTTTTTTGAAGAACAGTAAGATTCTAAAATGAGAAGTCAGATAACAATGCTAAACAACAAAACATCTCTGGTGTATCCTTTCTTTATTCTTCAGATGGTTCAGAGTGATGCCACAGGTGAACCACCCCCAGCTCCCAAAACAAACATCCACATGAAGGCCATTCTTAAACCAGTTTTCTAATAAAACTGAATAAATCTGAACATGTAACAATAATGTTTCTATAAACCTATAAAGTTAATAGGATGGCACAGAACAGCCTCATCCTTTGGTGGTTCAGCTCTGATCCTCACTATGGAAGTCTCAAATACACTGCAGGTCAGGAAGTAAGTGGAGAATGAAACTTGCAGTTTTTAAAAGTATAAGTAAAAAAAATGAACTAAAATGAAATTCATGAAAATGGTTAAAGTTGAACCATAGGCTCTTTAGGTCATAGGCGCATAAATGAACAACCCATCCACCATGCATTTAACATTCCCCTGTAAGAACCTTGATGTTTTGCTGAGACTTGCACCACTTAGTGAGTCATGGAAGAAAATCACCCAATGTTGAGGCTTCACTATCTTGGGTTAACATAGAAGTAAATCAGTATAGAAAAAAGAATCAAAATCTGAAAATGTTATAACAAATTGGCAAAGATTAGCGTGAATAAATAGTACCAACAGAAGCTTTATAATCCCTTGTCCAGAATACCATACAGGAAGTAGGAGACATTCAAAATTTTATGGTTAAAGCTTTAAGAAGTATAAAACTTTAGAATGGATATACTGTACTAGAACTGGGATCATAAACAATGTTAGGCTGAATGAAATTTTCTCTGTGAGTCTATGCTAGCAAAAACACCATCAGAGGGCATTCGCACACACAAATCCACTGTTATGCTAATAACAGCAGCAACAATATTTTGTTAAGTAAGCAGGAGAGAAATCAAGTCCATAGGCAAAGGTGCTGTAAGCTGTAACTAGGAAGTAAACAACATAGTAAAGAAAGCCAAAACACAAGACAAAAATCAAAAAGTGACTTCTGATCAAAAGTAAAAAAACTAGTACAGACTGAAACCAGAAATTCTTTTTTAAAAAGGGCACAACGACAAAAAGGGGTTTGGAATCTGTCAACTCAGATAAGAATTTGACCTTTCTGTATGACTTTTAATCCCCATAAGTAATTAGTCAGAGGTCACAGCTTCTGATATCAATGCTGGAGCAACCTTAACAACAGGAACACAAAATGGCACTGACCATAACCAAACAAAATGGAACCAATACTGGTAAAGTACAATTTACTAAAAACTAAACATCCATCCATCCATTATCCAACCCGCTATATCCTAACACAGGGTCATGGGGGTCTGCTGGAGCCAATCCCAGCCAACACCGGGCACGTGGCAGGAATAGACCCCAGGCAGGGCACACACACCAAGCACACACTAGAGACAATTTTTAGAATCGCCAATGCACCTAACCTGCATGTCTTTGGACTGTGGGAGGAAACCCACGCAGACATGGGGAGAACATGCAAACTCCACGCAGGGAGGACCTGGGAAGCGAATCCAAGTCTCCTAACTGCGAGGCAGCAGCACTACCACTGTGCCACCGTGCTACACAAAAACCTAACATTCAAATGTAAAAAAAAAAAATAAAAACAGATGCACAATCTGCAGCATTAAATAGACAAATACAGTGTCAGATATCACAAAATTAATAAGGGGAATTTAAAAAATATATAAATAATTAGTACAATATAATATAACACCCTCATAGTATTTCTAGTGTCACCTGAAAAAAAACAGCATGTATGCTTTTGAATAATGGGAATAAATTTGAGTTTAAATGAAAAACTTCACATACTGAGGAAATATGCAATCAAGAAACTGCATTTACCGTAAATAAATATAAAAATAACCACTCATTTAAAAACAGGGGTGAAATATAATGTGATTGCATGTTAGCTCTTACTAAAGAACAGCTTATCCGCTTTCTCTTAATCAGTTGGTGTTATACTCAAAGTGAATATGCATAGGTTGGGCAAAAATGTTACAGCTACAGTACCTTCTATGTCATCAGGGAAAACAACACAACCAGCACACCAACCAGCGGAAATAATAGCAATTATTATCATAGACCATAGGGGCGGCACGGTGGCGCAGTGGGTAGCACTGCTGCCTCGCAGTTGGGAGACCTGGGGACCTGGGTTCGCTTCCCGGGTCCTCCCTGCGTGGAGTTTGCATGTTCTCCCCGTGTCTGCGTGGGTTTCCTCCGGGCGCTCCGGTTTCCTCCCACAGTCCAAAGACATGCAGGTTAGGTGGATTGGAGATTCTAAATTGGCCCTAGTGTGTGCTTGGTGTGTGGGTGTGTTTGTGTGTGTCCTGCGGTGGGTTGGCACCCTGCCCGGGATTGGTTCCTGCCTTGTGCCCTGTGTTGGCTGGGATTGGCTCCAGCAGACCCCCGTGACCCTGTGTTTGGATTCAGCGGGTTGGAAAATGGATGGATGGATGGATCATAGACCATATTTTAATTTAAAAAGGGATAGTAAACAGTAGCCTACATTGCATTAACAAAGAATGCAACTTCTTGCTAATGTCTTTCTATTTTTAAAATTGCAAATGGAGGCATGCACTTGTGCTTATTAGCAATCAATTAGGATCCTAGCTGGAACACTTAGAATAATGAGAGAAACCATCCATCTATCCATCCTCTATGTTTGTCCCTGGAAAAAAATGGGTATAACTTCCAGGCTATTTTAATACTGAAAACTTATCAAAAGCATTTGTCCACAATTGCTGATTATATCAGTTAATCAGAAAAGGCACCATTTCCCCTCTAATGCCCATATACTTTGTTTTCCTAATATAACTTATTTTAACAGGACAAAGAGTAAGTAAGAGAAAAAAAAATTTTAAATTACAAACAAATATGCCTGTGCGTGAATATACAACAAGCTGGAGCCAAAAGAACTTTAATCCTACACAACGTAATGCTGAAGGTTTACACTGTTGGTCAACAAGCTCAAAGCCAAGCAGAGGTTGTATCCTTCAAACATATATAAGGTGACACCCAAAAAAGTCTCACACATACAGAAACCTCAATACACCTGACTCAATGTACCATTTAGTGCAATGGAAGTTAATCATCCATGAATCCATCCATTTTCTGACACTTATCTGGGTCTGGGTTGCAGGGGCAGCAGTCTAAGCAAAGATGCCCAGACAAACTATTTCCCCTCCAACTATTTCAACTCCTCCAAGCAGATCTCAAGATGTTCACAAGCCAACCGAGAGGCATAATCCCTTCAGCATGTCCTGAGTCTGCTCCAAAGTCTCCTCCTAGCTGGGAATGCCAAAAACATCCAGGAGGCATCCTAATCAGATGTCTGAGTCACGTCAACTGACTCCCTTTGATCTGGAAAAGCAGTGGCTCCTCCGAAATGTCTGCACTTCTCCAAGGCTGAGCCCAGACACAATGCAAACAAAACTTATTACTGCCACTTGTATTTGTGATCTCGTTTTTTAGGTCACTGCCCTCAGCTTGTGACTATAGGTGACAGTAGAAATGTAGATCAAATGGTAAGTCAAGAACTTAGCCTTTAGGCAACGCTCCCTCTTCTCCACAACTAACTGCTATAACATAACTTCCCTCACTCATGAACAAGATGCCAAGGCACAGCTGGCTTAATATATAGCTATAAATAGACTACAGCACCCACTACTGCCGGGCATACGCCATGCGATTTTGGTAAGATTTTAAGCTTGAGTCAGCCTGAATTTCAGCTTCATCGGCCATCTTTTCACATGCAGTATACAAGAGGTTGCAATGCCGACTGCATCTTATGATTGGCTTGTCTTTCAATCAGAAGAATTTCTGTCATGTCAGAAATTTCAGTCAGCTGTCTTGTAGTGTGACAACTTGATTTCCTCTTGTGGCTATCACATTTCACTGTGTATCAATCACAGTATATTCTACATGGATATTGCAGCTTCTCTGCTCATTTTCACATTTTTGGTTTCAAAAATTGAAATAGGGCGGCACGGTGGCGCAGTGGGTAGCGCTGCTGCCTTGCAGTTGGGAGACCTGGGGACCTAGGTTCACTTCCTGGGTCCTCCCTGCGTGGAGTTTGCATGTTCTCCCCGTGTCTGCGTGGGTTTCCTCCGGGCGCTCCGGTTTCCTCCCACAGTCCAAAGACATGCAGGTTAGGTGGATTGGCGATTCTAAATTGGCCCTAGTGTGTGCTTGGTGTGTGTGTGTGTCCTGCGGTGGGTTCGCACCTTGCCCGGGATTGGTTCCTGCCTTGTGCCCTGTGTTGGCTGGGATTGGCTCCAGCAGACCCCCATGACCCTGTGTTCAGATTCAGCAGGTTGGAAAATGGATGGATGGATGGAAAATTGAAATATCATATAACAACACAAATACAACTAAATGGCTAATGACAAAAGCATCCTAGAAAACCTTTACTGGAAGAACCTAAAATAAGCATAACAGTAAACTACATAGACTACATACCTCTACTTCTCTCTGTAAAATAGACAAAACCGTCTTGTCCATGCCTCAACCATCTGCTTTTCCAGTTACACCTTTTTCTTTTCTTTATAGTTTCAAAGCACAGTATGACAAGAATCAGGAATGCAGCTCTTTTCTGTATTGACATTTTGCAAAGCCTATAGCCATCACATTTTTTTGAATTGGTAAAACTGTCCACTGGGGCCATTTACACGTCTAGTCTTGAGCATCCTTATCATGGCATGTGAATCAGATTGAAGAGGCTCGTACAGTTTGAGTACATATACAACTGGTGATTCTATTGTGCAGTGTCACTAGTCGTTTGACTTCAATGTTTAAAAGTCGCAGTGTGTGCCCAGCATTAGAGGAAAAGATTAACTGTGTCTCCTCATCCATTTCTAAAGCCTTCTTCAGTTGCAAATGTTTTCCAGATGAATCATTGCTTTACAGCTGAAAGTGAAGCAGGTTAAAAAAATAGGCCCATATAGTATTAGAACTGGAAATGTCTTTCACGAGCAAAGAGAATACTATATAAAGTATATGGTGCCATGGTAGCACAGTTGATGATGATGCTGCTTCACAAATTTTTTTTGTTATCTAATTACTTTCTGATCAATTACCAGATTCCTTTTGGATGTAATACCAGTTGTAATGATGAAGAACTGGTCTGTTCTTTGGGTATGACATTCATAGGCAGGCACAGATAATATTATCTGAAATACTTAGTGATTTATTGTAAACATTTAATTTAAGTTCATCCGACTTAACTGCAAGTGTTGAAGGATCAAGCTTTACTCGTTGGCTGGCAGTTTTAAAGAGCAAGAATCTTTCTGGTTTCTACTGAATATTTTAAATTGTGAATTTGCCTGTATGTCAAAACAGATTAACCATAACACTCTCTGACACATTTTTAATAATACCCTTCATTTATTCATTTAATAAAAATACATTTTTTCAGAAATGTATTTCAGAAATACAATTTCAGTTTTAAAGGCATGGTTTCTGTATTTCTTTGACTATATTTTATGCTAGTAAGACAGCACATGTGCTGTGTAGGCAAAGTTTGCAACATAAAATCACAATTGAAAGTGGCCTTGTTAAGCATCTTGTAGTGGAAACATATCGTAGTAATGAACCACCAGCTGGCAAAAAAAAAAAAAAAAACAGTAAAAATAGATGGTTGTTCATTTTGTGCTACATTTTCAAGTCTGCACACAGACAATTTTACTTAGATTTGATCAATTTGTATGTATTGATCAACTCAAGAAGTGTGTTTCTAGATGGTGGGATTAGCAAAATGATGTCCAAATAAGACAGACAGAAGACATAATAAGATAAGTTAATATGTATAATAAGAGTTAAAGTTATTATAAAGAAGCCCCTCTTTACTGTACCATCACTTTCCACATTGATTTAATCTGCAAAACTTTTTCAATCTGTAGAGCTTCCCAGCCATGCACACTTTAACTATTTTCAAAGCAAAAAGACAAAACAATAATAATACGATCAATTGATACTCTCAGTCGTAATTCATCCAGTTGCCTGGACAAATGAGATAAGATGATGGAGACAAAGAGAGAATGAACAGCTTTATAGTCCAAAACTGAATGGTCACAGACAGGTGATGGGCATCCTGTTCTCCTTGTATAATTATGTGCAGAATAATTTCTCACATGCATGCTGGCCTTCTCTTCTAACACATCCATGTTTGTTTGTTTAGCACATGCAGTTGACGTGCACAGGCACACACAAGACCACACACTGACATATAAAAACTAAAAACGCATGCAATAGCAGACACATACATGCATGGCTGATGAACACATTTGCATTATGCAGACTCTTACAGACCCTCTTTGCTAAGTGAATGTCTGAAGAATATAATACACTTTATGCTGATATATGTGTATTCTTCATTGTGGAAAGAGGCCGAAAAAAATAAAGCTGTCATTTCAGAAGCATCAATTTGAATATGTTATTCTTGAAGTTAGGAAATGAATGTTCACTCACCAACACATTGAACTGCAGCATTAGCACTACCTACACATTTGTTTTCCTTTGGTTGACTGCAGGACCCCAAATGTTTTTCATTCCCAGAACACAGAAAGCCTTTTAGACACACAGTTTTACTGCTCTTCTTGTATTGTGAAGAATTTGGCATTTGAGTCCTAGTGCCACAGCCAAGTTGTCTACACACCACTGTGGCATCTCTGGAACTCCAGGATTCCATCATGACTCTTGCCCAGTCCTTCTTGTAATAAACTTCCACCCATCCTTCACATCGACTGGGGCCACCTGACAGTCTGACTCCAAAATTCTGGTCTGGAGAAAGACAAAAGAAAACAGGGTGTAAAAATGTAAGGAAAATGAAACTACCTCATAAAAGAAGATAAGGCACTACATTTATATTTAATGTTCCTGCTGTTTCACATTTGCCAAAATTAAATGATTACAATTTAAGTTTTTACTGTAAGATTTATGTGATAGCTGTCAAACAAAGAATTTCAATTGTTTACACTACCATTTAACCTCCTCTGTATCAACACTCTGAAAGACATGTTTGCTCATATTTTATATTACAGTCTCATGGAATTTGAACTGTAGACTCAAAAACATCAGGAATAACTGAAACTGTTAGTTAATCTGTTGTGTTATTAAAGCTTGCCATCAAAAGCTAACAATAACTGATATATACTAATCATGTTTTGTAACCTGAAAAATTCACAGTTATATGAAAATTGAAGCATCCTTTCTTTTGGTTTTATATTTTTTTGTACTGTCCATTGTGCACATCTATATATATATAATTCACTAAGCCGCCGCCAGAGCAAGCAAGACACCCATGGAAGCAAGCAGGACAGAGCCACGCCGACAAACTCTAAAACCATTGGATACAACAACAACTCGCAGAGCCACGCCCACCAACTCACACGTGACGACACAGAAAAAATGGAGTCATTTATGTTCGTCTGTGCTAGAGTCCACATGCACCTCTGAGCCACGTTGACTGTTCATAGAGGCATGTTTCTCGTGGATGTGAATTGCTATATGCAGCATGTAAAACAGTTTGCGAGGGGTATCCCATGGGATCCTTAACACAATCCTTTAAAACTGAGGTTAAAACACAATGAAGGAAGCAGTCTTTAAAAACCAATAAGCCCTGTGCCTCTGTTTCATTAGAGTCTCACCTGCTTCACCGATGCAGGCCCTGCAACAGTTGAGATGCTCTCTCAGCAGCTGACCTTCTCTGTGCCTGACTCCACTACTGTCAGTCGCCTGATTAAAAATGGCCTTTTTTGGCACTCTAATGTACCGGCTTTCTCTCTCTCCTCACTCGCTCCCACACTGCACAGGGGAGAAACATCCCAAGCACGACTCCACCAGGAAACCGTTTCAGCCAAACTTCCACGCCCCTCACTATGCTGTGAGCACGATGATTATTTATTTAAAAATGGCCTTTTGAAGGGGAGCTGTGGACCCGCTATACCACAGGAACACCTGTGACATTGCCTTCACATTGTTTTCCTTTTATTTCTGATCCCGTTGAGCAGATCAGACACCCAGGCAAACAACACTGAATAATCAATAGCTGCAACTACTTTGCCTGCCCAAACTCCTCACCTGAGTCAGTTTCGTCTGTGTTCAGCAGTGTTTCCCAAACTCGGTCCTAATGAACCCCTATGGCTGCAGGGTTTTGTTCCAACCGGATTCCTAATCATTACTGCTGGTGAAACTCATCCAGGATAAGTCGGTTTCTCAAATCCAGCCGTATAGCAGATTAGTCTACCTGGATGAAATAATCTTTGATGAATGCGCGCCCCTGTGCTGAGTGAAAAGCCAATGTATATTGAGTCTAGAAAACATGATCAGCAAGTCTTTGATAGGCTGCAACAAAATGATAAAAGAACGGCCGCATTTTTTTCACACAAGCTGTGTGTGTGGGTGGGTGGGTGTTAGTTAGTTAATTAGTTACTTGAAGGATTTCAAGATTTAATATGCACAAGCGGTAACACTGCAAAAGCAGCCCAAACCAGAAAAGACGGCTGGCAAAAAGTGGCCGACAAATTAAACGTGTGTGCATTGTACTTACTGAAAGCAGCGTTACGGATTTTGCAAATGTTAATTTTTTTCCCTCCTTTTAGACAACTGTGTCTTTCCGGAAGTGTTCAGCCATCAATAAATAATTATGCGGCATATGCCTGCAGGAACACATGCAGCGAGCGACACACAAACACATACAGGCGTGCGCGCGAGAGAGAGACCGCTGGACATATAAGAATAATAATACTTCGTTACATTGATATAGCAGTGTTCTCAGTATTCAAAGCACTATCCACACAGGGAGGAACCGGGAAGCGAACCTACAATCTTCCAGAGTCTCCTTACTGCAAAGCAGCAGCACTACTACAGTGCAACAAGGCAGTTAAAGAATGCACCGGGCTCGATTTTGTTTTCACTTCGTAGATAGCATTGTTGCAATGTTACTTTTCTTGGTGGCTTATTACATTACGAATGTTTCACATGTTCATTTTTTCCCTGTGCTTAAAAGACATTAAAAAGGTGTTTCTCAACTGTGACTCTGGAACATCTCAGTACGCAAGCTATATTAAGCGTCAACAACGAAGACTCGCTACACCTTAATCTACAAGTACTGACACTTATCCCTACCGACGAAGTAACTTTCACCAACATGGCCTTCTTTGTCACAGACGATCCCGCTTTCAGTCACGGACAATTATATGTTGCTCTCTCCAGAGGTCTATCTTTTCATTGCACTCACAGTCGTATCCTCAAACCCACACCATTTGGACAACTGTGTCGTTCAGGAAGTGTTCACCCATCAATACATAATTATGCGGCGTATGCTACACCGCGGGTTGGTTAGTATGTTATATTTCCTATAAATACAACCATAATTTACTGGCTACTTTCCCTAAAAAGACCAATGGTATTTTAGTGACATGGCTTTGGATGGCATGGATGACGTTAATGCTTGGGACATATGATCTCTTTTGTATTCATGTCACATTTTACTTTTTAGATCAGCTGCATTTCCCAACATTTAAGGATATACATTTCACAGTTACAATGTACTTATATCCAGGACTTAGGTCCACTGCCTTCATCAGTAGTTCCTTCAGATCCATCCCAGGTATAACTGTTACTATAGCCTTCTGTCCTTCCAAATCCCTGATTGACCTACCTGAGAAAGACATGGTCCCTGTCACCAGAACAGAGGAAAAGCGCAGACAGGAAAAGCAGATTTAATTAGTTTTCATATTTTAATGTTCAGTAACATAAGCAACAGCAGAGTATGACAACTCATACCATACAACCTGGATCATCCTGTAGTTCTGTAAGCAGATAAAGATGTATCTAGGTGGCACATGTCTTGTAACTGCTTGAAAACTTCAGCAGTAACTGAAAGCCATCTTAGTTCTATTTTGTCCTCTGTGGAAGATCAGCCTAGACACCAAGAAAGCCAATGTCCAAAACATACGCTTTAATTACCTCTGCTCACACAGCACAACCACCAATTACTCAAAGTCCTTTCTTTAATTCTCCTTTCCTGCCACCTCCACTCCTCTCTTGCAAGCTCCGTCCTCTTCCACCCGACTCCGGCTCCCTGAATAGAATAAGGCGGCCCCTTTTACAGCAAACCCGGATGTGCTCAAGGTGCTCCCTGATGTTCTTCCTGCAGCACTTCCTGGTGTGGCGGAAGTGTTGCAGTCCAATGCTTGGGAACCATCCAGGCACCCCCTATCCAGGGGTGCTTCCATCTTGCCTCCCAGGGAAGATATGGCCCCTCTCCTAGTCCTTCCCTTCTCGAGGCGTCCCGGTGGGGCAAGGTCCATGGTCGTGTGCCACACCTCCTTCTCTCCTTTTTTCCATCTCATTTGTCTAACCTTATATAGTTATACTTAGGTATGATCCTTTTATCCCAGGCTCATAAAATTAAAATTCTGTTGTCAAGATCAGCCACTTTACATGCACCTCTGACATCAGAAGTGGGAGACAACAGTTCTGTATGCTTACAGTATATAACTTAGAAACAGCTTATACAACTATAAACACCATGCATACATTATAGTAGCAGTTCTACTTATGCTTTTGATTTAAACTAGTTAGCTCTTAGCTCTTATCAGCAAAATCATGCACAACCTAGCATCATTCCACAACTGTATTCCTAAAACACTAGACTTCCAGTGCCACAATGCTTTTCATACTTGCTAGTTTGATTAATTATCAAAATATTCACGTAATTTGTAAGCAAATATAAAAGCATTAACAGACAAGGTACATTTTTCAGTAGCCAAGTAACATAATAAGCTGTTGTAGCATACAGTAGAAAAAGAATAAATTGTCTTTGTAATATTACACTTTTTAAATGTTAAAAGAAAAGTTCTGCTCCTTCTAGAAAGTTCTACTCCTTTCACCTACTTTTGTATTTATGTTAACTAACCTGTAGTGGTTGACATGCACAAAAGCTGGATACAGAACAGAAATATTCATAGAGTGGTCTAGGTGATCAGTTATCTAACATTTTGAATTTGTTCTGGTAAAAAAAATATATATTTTTTTATATATATATTCTTCCTTTTTATCAATGTTCATATCTTTTACAAATAAATATGTCACACTGATAATATTTAATAATACTTTGGAGTCTAGTTTCTGAAGTTTACTCAAGTTTACTCAAGTTCCAGATCCCTCTGTTTTACTGTGTGATCCTGTATTCAGTTCCTAAGTTGAAAGCTCTCCAATTGCAGCAACTTTGTGTCGACAACTGTACCACTGTGATGTGTATGTCACATTTTTAAAAAGTGTTTCAACAAAATGAACAACTATCAGAAGAGGTAATTATTCTGGTTTACAAGGAAAGTAAAATCACCCTGTGTTCAAAGAAAACTCGAGTGCAAGTTCTGTTGTGCTGTTTTCTCCTCGCACTGCTTATGAAACACTTGTAAGGTATGGCAGGCAGGGACAGGTGTCCCACCCAGATTGGGCTCCCTTACCGTGCCAGGCCGTGAGGCACAGGAAGAAAACAGGCCTGAGATTGGGACATAAGATTCCCTGAAAGAAATGGCAATGCTGGCATCCTAACAGGATTCAATGAAGGAACATTACCTGGCCGGGAGGCCAGCTTAAAGGAAGGGACTATACTCTGTGGTCTTTGGGACTTCCGACCAACCCAGAAGTGCTTCCATCAGACTATGTCCTAGCTCCAGAAATACTCCTAGGTTGGAGATAAAAGGAATCACCCTGACAAAGCTCACCTTACTGTGTGGAAGAGAGGAAGAAAAAGGAAGAAAAGGTATTGTGCATTCAGAAACCTATTGTGAAAGATTTATTGTTAATTAACCATTTATCTGAACCTAGGATTTGCACCTGTGTGGTGGTGTCTGATATTTGGGAGGTTGAGGCTGGTAACACACTATTGCTATATGCTTCACATTTGAGTGTAAATAGTTTAATTATAAAAAGCATTATTTATTTTTAATATTTGTGTAAAATCATTACATCCATGAAGTTTCCTTAAGTGGGTTTACTGAATGGATGAATAGATGGATATATGTGTAGATATTTTTCAGTTACAGTGCATTTAACAATTTTAATTTGCAGCCATCTTTAAACAGATTGACTTTACATAGATTTAAGTAACAACAATCTGAATAAAATATTTTAGGTGATCACAGTATGTGACAGATACTCACTAGAACAAATAACACCAGCATCATTCTTATGTGTGCATTCTCCACGTCCGTAATCAAGAGCTGGGCACTTTGTCAGGTCAGTCTCATCTCCCTCACAGTGAAGATTATCTCTCCATATTTCTCCTTTGCCTTCTCCAAACCTGGCCTGTCCAGGGGCTTCAATTGCATATCCACAGCCTATCTGGTTACAGAGAACACTGGCGTCCTGCAGGTCCCAGTAGCGATCACAGACTGTTCCCCACCTACGGTCATAGTAAAGTTCAACTCGTCCAGAGCACTCAGAATCAGAACCGTTCACTAGTCTGCAAGCTAAAAACAAGCAAGAAGGAGAGAATCATCAAAGAGTGTAATAAGATGAGCACTCTGTTTAAATTCAGTTAATCAGCTGAATTGATGGCATCATATCTAACAGGAGCTAATCCCTTCTAGTCTTTGTGTGCACGTCTTGGTGCTGTTATTGTAAATAAAGGATGAGCAATGAGAACCAGTAAAAACAGGGCAAACTCATCCTAAAAACTATATGACAACTAAGTGATTAATGACAAATTTACTTGATTCAGACCTTCCCATTTTATATTTCCATTTTATATCGTATTTATTGTTTACTAGCCATGTTACCTGTCAAAGATGAGTAATAGAATAAACTTCAAAAAATACTTGATATCTCTTGCCGTATCTATACCTTCAGCTCCTTTCCTCTGTGTCCTTGTGTGTCTTAATCTCTCATAACTGGAATTATTCCCATAAAGCCTTCTTCTTAAATTCTGTCATTTCGATAAACCTTGTTGGCCTCCATTACATTTTTATACTGTACTTCTCGTCTTTAAACGTGACTCTGAATGTGGCTACTACCCCTTTACTCTTCCTTGTGTGTCTCACACTCACACTTCCTGTTTTAATCACTGAAGCTACACTGACCAATCAGATTGCTCTGAGGTACTGGACACATGCACAGACCTTAACATTTTATTATATAGTAGATGTAGTTAAACTAAGACTCAAATGTAGATTTCACAGCATTGTGTTCTACCCTTTGGAAAGTTTGTTATACTAAGTCTGAACCCACTAATGGGCTCAAGATTTTTTGAGGCATAGCAAATGTGGAGTACAGTTTGGAGAATCCCTGAAACTTACAATCTGTTCCAATATTGCCTGATCTAATATTTTAGAAACAGAAATAAACATTTAACTTATTGCTGCTTTGATGTTATAATATTATTAGTGACAGTGTGTTACTTTTTACACCACTTACACTTGTTTAACTATGAGCAGACCTATTAAGCAATGGCATTCTAAAAATTCAATATTTATGTTTTGTGTTATGTAAATGTTGTTGAACATAATTTGGTTATTCAGTAAGGACACATAATTTACCCAAAGAATGAAGCAATACGGGTGGCATGGTGGTGCAGTGGGTAGTGCTGCTGCCTCGCAGTTGGGAGACCTGGGGACCTGGGTTCGCTTCCTGGGTCCTCCCTGCGTGGAGTTTGCATGTTCTCCCCGTGTCTGCGTGGGTTTCCTCCAGGTGCTCCAGTTTCCTCCCACAGTCCAAAGACATGCTGGTTAGGTGGACTGGCGAATCTAAATTGGCCCTAGTGTGGGCTTGGTGTGTGGGTGTGTTTGTGTGTGTCCTGCGGTGGGTTGGCACCCTATCCGGGATTGGTTCCTGGCTTGTGCCCTGTGTTGGCTGGGATTGGCTCCCGTGACCCTGTGTTCGGATTCAGTGGGTTGGAAAATGGATGGAAGGATGAAGCAATACACAGTGAAAATCAAGTTGTGATTCAGACAGCTTCTTTGGTGTAAAGACAATTGCACAATGGAGTTTTCAAGCTTCAAGTTGCCTCTCTACTTTATTAAAGGCAACACTAGCCCTGTTAGTGAATCACTGGATACTTCACACTCAACTGTGTTAAGGTGGGAACTGAGTAATGTTCAGTTGTCAAACTCAATCTGAGGTCTTTATTTAAATAAATAAAAAACAACAAAAGAATATTCTTGTACAATGTAGCTCTTAAAAATGTCTTAATTAGCATAAGCCACCCTATTTCGGGGTGTTCATAAGAAATGTAAATATTTACTTCATGAGGTAGAAGTACATAATGAATGTGAATAGTTGCATCATATGTTTGAAATTTAAAAATATGTGCCTTGATTTAAACATTTAAAGTCTGAATATTCTTGATTGTAATAGAATCTGTCTTTTTTCACCCTCTGACATAATGAGATAGACAAATTTAAAGGATGAAAAATAAAAATAATAACATATTTGACATTGAAATTGTATAAATCGATAATCCACATGCTTATTTTTGAAATTTGTCATTTTAACCTTCTGGGAGTGGACCTTAGAGGGATAGGACCACCAGTAACGCATAAAATGTTAAAAACATCAAATTCATGATCAGTAACCTCAAAATACCCTAATATGTCACTCCACATGCCTAAATTACTGATTCTCATTTTTTTCGAAGTTTTGTGAAAAGGAGTAAATTTGACCCTTCATATCCCTTTATGGGGTGAACAGCTTGGTTTGATTGATTTGGCATTCACAACTTCAAGTCCTTCTGATCATTTTTGGTAAAGAGGCCTATTAATTTAATCTTTATCAAAAAGGTGTAATTTCCTGAACAAAATGTGGTCAAACATATTGTAAAAATTAGTGTTTTTTTGGGTCTAGATGGACAAAAATAGGGGGGACCCCAAAAAGCTCAATGTCTTGCATAACTAGACATTAAGACGAGTCAAACAGTATATCATATGTGGGGGTTTTCTTATATCAGTGAGTAAGATGGAGCCGTACAAAAAAACCCCAAATAATATCAAATTTTTCATAACTAATCGTTAAATACAATACTGAAGTGATCAGTAAAGTCCAGATTTTATCCATCCATCCATCCATTTTCCATCCCACTGAATCCAAACACAGGGTCACGGGCGTCTGCTGGAGTAAATCCCAGCCAACACAGAGCACAAGGCAGGAACCAATCCCAGGCAAGGTGCCAACCCACCACAGCCAGATTTTATTACTTCAATATAAAAGATTTTTTGTAAATACTCCAATAGTTCAAAGAATAATAAAAAAAATCAAAAACTTACGAACACAAACAAGTCCAACATCGTTCCTTTTAGTACAACGCCCTGCTGCGCTGTTTGGTGATGAACAGTCAAAAATCTTTTTTTCACTTTCTCTGCACTGAATCTTTTTTTCCCAAACTGTACCACTTCCTTGACCAAACATTCCTCCCTGATATTTTTTGGGAACTCCACAATCCAGTTCACGGCAGACAACCTCAGCGGCCATCTGATTAAAGTTGGCCTCACAGATGCTCTTCCAGCTGTAACCGTCTAACATTTCTAGTCTCCCAGAGCAGGAGCTGCTGCCACCAACTAAACGGGCACCAGTACCTGAAAGGGAAAAACAAAAGTTGTAATGTAAAAGTGAGAAAACAAGCAGACCTAGAAGAGCAAAACTGGAGCCTCACAACAACTAAAACACTATATGATAATAATGATAATTACAAATAAAAATATAAAGCAAAAAATAAGACTGTCAAATTTATTTAAATTCATTGTGTTGTAAATACAGCTCCTGATTCATGATTTTGTTAGGTACATGTAACTATCTCTTAAATGAGTGAGTATGTCCATTTCACAGTACAGAGACTGCCCTGGTTAAAATCACCAATGGCCTGCTGATGGCTGCTGACTCTGGGCTGTTAACCATACTTGTGCTTGATATTCTCCTTGAGAGATTTAAATCAAATGGTATTATTGGCACTCCACATACCTGGTTTAAATCTTATCTCTCAGATTGTACACAGTTTGTACAATTAAAAAATTTCAGATCACAAGTTTGCCCAGTTGTTAGTGGTGTTCCCCAAGGCTCTGTCGTGGGTCCCCTTCAATTTATTATTTATCTTCTGCCCCTTGGTCATAGCTTTAGGAAATTTAATATTCATTGTCACTGTTATGCTGATGACACCCAGCTCTATCTGTCTACTAAGCTTGTTTCCACTCTTCCAACTTTTTCCCTCTCTGACTGTCTGCAGGAACTTAAATCACAGCTGTCTGCTAATTTTCTTAAATTAAATAGCGATAAAACAGAGGTTCTCCTGGTAGGAACTAAATCTGTTTTGGATAAATGTGATAATATTTCATTGACTATTGATAATTGTCTAATCTTTTCTTTCTGCCAGGTTAAGAGCTTAATATTAATAATGTTACTCAGTCTGCATATTTCCATCTACATAATATCAGCCTTTAATGTCCATCTCTTTCAGCTACCAGCACTGCTATTCTTGTTCATGCTGTGTTTACATCTCATATCGATTATTATAATTCTATCCTTTCTGGTCTTCCTCACAAACTCCTTTACAAACTCCAATTGATTCAGAATGCTGCAGCTCGTATTATTACCAGAACCTCTTCCATAGAATACATTACTCCTGTCTTTCAACAGCTTCACTGGCTCCCTATTAAATATCGCATTGATTTTAAAATTCCGCTTATTACTTACAAGACCCTTCATAATATGGTACCTCCTTATCTTTCTGATCTTCTTCACATCTCCATTCCTTCTCATATCCTTAGATCTTCTTCCTCTATCAATCATATTATACCTCCTGCTCACTTGACTATCATGGGGTTTAGAGCTTTCAGTCGAGTAGCCCCTCGCCTCTGGAACTCTCTCCCACAAGACATTCGTAATATCAACTCTCTTCCTACCTTTAAATCTCATCTTAAAACACATCTTTTTAATGTGGATTATTTTTCTTCTTATTGTAGCTGATAAATTTAAATTCAATTTTATTATTGTATTTATTCTGGTTTTATTGTACTGTAATATTTTATTAATTTTATGTCGTGACTGTTGTTATTAATGTGCTCTGTAAGGTGTCCTTGTGTGCCTTGAAAGGCACCTATAAATAAAATAAATTATCAATTATTATTATTTATTATTATGGGTGTATGTCTAAGTGCCCATCTGCAATGGATTGAGGTGGGTTCCTGTTTTACAGCTGTGGTTGCCACAATGGGCTTTCACCTCAGAAACACTGACCTGACTTAAGAGAGATGGATGTATGGATGGATGAATGGATGGATGGAAACAAAACAGAGTAGCAGTACATGGTTTTGAAAAAAATTCTATCCTCACATACAATATTTTTCATACATCAAGAATGAAAGTTGAGCTGCAGTCACGTAATACTAAAGCTAAGTTAACCCACAGTACATGTGATTGAGGTGGAATAATCTAAAGTTTTGTCATAAAATGTGAGCTTCATGTGTTAAGATAAGTAGCATATAGAGAGAATAAAATGACCTAGCAGAACCAAGAGTACTGTAGGGGCAGAATTTCTTCACTTGCCCATCTTTGTATGGACTTCCCAAATATTACAAAGTCATGAAGACAAGATGAGGACCCTTTTAGACAGAAGCTATTGTACTGTACTTGGAAACAAGCAGCCAAAAGATTAGTCTAGCTTGACCATCTACCTTTATAAAGTGAAGGATTCAGAAGAACACAAAATACATGGCTGTTCTGCAACAGCTGTCATGGAATTGACAATAAGGATACTCAAGGCCTGTATTTCAGTTTTCAATATTTACATTACAGTTTAATTTAGCTTTACATTCACATACACAATTATTTAGCTTGTACTGCTAAAGGCATATTACTTAGTAATATAAAACAAAATTTTTAATTCTACTCAATCCACCTTAGTGTTGTTGTGGGTTCAAAGGCAGAAACGAGCCCTAAACAAAGTGCCAGTCTATTGGAGTGCATACTAACACACACAAACACACACTCACACACACACACACACACGCACACACACGCACACGCACACTCACACACACACACACACACACACACACACACGCACACACACCCGCACACACAGCAGACTACTTTAGAGCTGAAAATCATCCTAAAATGAATGCCTTTGGGAAAATGGGAGGAAAACCTACACTGACACTGAGAGAATATGAAAACTCCACACTGACAAACACCTGGGATGGATTTAAATTTTCAACTGAACATTAAGAAATGCTCAACAGCTGTCTGCCTGCCACAGTAGTTTTATATTGTAAGTTATTTTGTTATTGTTTGAACCTTCTCTGAACTGAGCCACTTGCACACAGTTAAAGAGACAAGATCTCAACAACAGATGAGAAACTCGCTGTGGTGCTGTTTATTTGTTCCACTAAAGACTTGTGCTGTGAGGATGTGCTACTGTACGTTCCTTTATCTTAGCAGCTCTTTGTTTCCAGAAGTTAAATAAGCATTAATAAAAAAGATTACTAATATATTCTGTAATATGTGAGTGTTTCTTCTTTGCTTCCCTTTTTGAGGTTTGTCTGTGTGTATTTTTGGATAAATTAAAATAATCTGTTTTAGGGAGTGTGTGTGTCTTGCAGAATATGGAGGTGTGATGAGTTCAGTCATCTAAACTCTCCAATAAAGACATTCTTTGGTCCTGTTCACTTACACTACATTTTTATGCAGTGTAAAAATTAATATATTTTACAGTTTATTTGTGCTTGATAGTTGGTGCATAAGTGGTCCTTTCTTTTAGTGATCATTCTATAGTTCATATAATTCTTGTCAAAATAACTGAGATGTTGCATTTTTCCATCGCTTATTTGAAATTAATTTAATGCCATGTAATTTAACAAAGTGCTATCCCTTTTCTTGTTTTAGGGATTAATGAGAAGATCATCCAAATATATTGCTAGCCTTACTAAACCTTGTTAATCTGTAACAATTAATTGCAGTATTAACATAAATGCTTAACTAAATGCACGTCAACCATGGTTACAAGAATAAAAAAGTAACCTAAAAATCTAAGTTATTTCTTAACATATTCAATAAGAGTGTGACTATGTTTTTATGTGTTTGGTATTCATAGCATGATGGTACAGTCACCTCACGATCTTCCAAAGACTGAGTTTTATTTTGTCCCAGTCACCACATGGGTGGAATCTGCACATTCTCTCTGTGTCTGGATGTTGGTTTTCCATTCCAATATTTTTTTCTTTCTACATTCCAAAGAAGAGACCATTAGGTTCATTGGTGGCTCTTCATTTTCCCAGTATGAGTGACTGTTGCTGTGTATAAATGTGTCTTGCAATGGACTATAACCCACTCAGTTTTGGTTTCTGCCTTACATTCAGTGCTGCCTGGATAGGCTGAAGCTGCCTGTAACCTTGAAATGGAGTAAAAATGTGTAAAAAGTGATGGATGGGAGCAATGACAATGATTTAAGCAACAATGCCTCCCACTTGCTTTGTTCCCAGTTTCATTCTACTCATTTTGGCTTCTCCTCACTTATGTGAATGTATAATATAGAATTCTGGCTCTCTTCTCTCCATCTTGCACTTAAATGTGCTCGCCATAGAGTTACAACCCTTCCAAATTATGTTTTGTTTTGAACTTCGTTTCTGAGGTATTCAGACTCAGATTAGAATGGGAAATTTTAAAAATCAGATTCAAAGATTAATTGCTTTAATTGTGATGGTTTTAGCTTTGACAAATGCATAGTAATATAAAAGTATTTCCTAAGTCTTTAGGTGAAGCCTGTCCTACCTCCCTACCTAACCAAAATGACCTGCATTTCTATCAGAGTGGTGTGGAAACCAAAGTAAGTGCTGCCTGAGGAAGAAAGAGACATTTACTGGTGTCACTGTATTATAAAAACACAATGGCAACGAACATACAAATTCAGACAGGTAGATGAAAACAAAACGTATAATATGTTTAGTTATTTTTTTCCACTGGCTCTTTACTTCAACGAGCTATAAATTGAAATTGACGGAAACTATTTTAATAATTGTACGTTGTCCAAACACAATTCCATCCAGGATTTTACTGTGGGCAGGCATCTGTAATTCTCAATAATAATCCCTGCCTCAAAAATAAATTAAAACCTATGTTGCAACTATGTCTGCAACTGTGTTGCTCCTTTTCCTCACTTTTTCTCATGCTTGAAAAAATAAATTGAAATAACAATGACGAATTCTTTTCATGGAGTATATGTTTTTATTTAAGGATATCTAAAAATCATAAGTTATCATTTATATATAACCAGAGCTGTAAAAGAAAACGTCAGAATGAATTAGAGATTCAGTTCCTACCTGAGCACACCGCACTCACGTCGTAATAGTTATCGCAGAAGATGGTTCTACTTTCACAGTCCTTCAGCGCAGACTCCTGTCCTTTACAGTTAACATCACTCATCAAGACTCGCCCAGTTCCCCATCCAAAGTGAGCATAGAGTGGTGCTGACAGAGCCTCCCCACAGCCCAGCTGTCTGCACACGACGGCAGCGTCCTTCATGTCCCAGTCAGAGCTATAACCACACACGGTGCCCCACTGCCCGTTACGAAGCACCTCCACTCTCCCCTCACACGGTCCTCTGCCGTTCACCAGCTTCAGATCTTGACTGTCTGAAATAAAGAAAGCAATTTAATCTCCGTTCTGTAATACATGTGCCCAGAAAAGATCTGAGCGTAAACCCTGCCAAGTTGAGTGTTATTTACAAACGCAGATTCAGAACTGCCCTTTAAGCATCACTGAGACACATTTATGATTTCTACAGACCTGCTTTTAAATAAAAAGAGAGGTCAGAAATAAGAAAAAAAAGTGTGTATCCTATAATACATTGGTTAAAAGTGATTGCACGCTTTTAATAAGCACTGGTACAATTTCCCCAAAATCTAAATCAGACTCTAACATTCAAATTTTGTTAATTAGCACTTGGAAAAGCACATTTGTATTATATAGCGCCTTTCAATAGAAAATACCAACTCCTGGCTCTTTAAAGTTCACCTGTTTCCATGTATTGTTTACAAGCTCAGCACAGGTAGAGCCAGTGACTTGTTTAGGGTGACAGTGACTGGGGGGTGACGACTGATTTAAGACCCTTGGGCTTTACAGTCCACTTCCTCAGCCACTTGCAGTTATACACCCATCCTGTACTTGAATCCCCCAGTCATGTTTTATTTGTTGCTCTTGAAATAAATATAAAGCAGAGATTCAGAAATCAACTGACTGTTTTAAACATTAAGATATTCTGCAACCAATTTTTATATTTGGCATTTATTTCATGTATCATTATCAGTAGCTTTATATAGGGGTTCATTCATTCATCAGTTTCAGGTACTGCTTATTTTCTTATACTTAATTATATATTTTTTTAGATTTCCACATTATTAAATATCCCAGAGCACAGAGGTTAAATAAAGACCATCACATATAAAATTTGCCAATTAAAAATATTTAACATATGATCAAGATGAAGTGGAAGGAAATAAAAATGGATAAAATTCAAAATTAAGCACTGCTTTAAAAACAAAAACACCTTGTGGTGCCACAAGTCTTTCATATTATGCCCAGCAGTAAATGCTTAGCAGACACAGAATTCCTGATGAAATTACATGTAAATATTTTAGGTGACAGGGAGCACTGCCCAGGTCCCATAGTGAATGTCATTGGGCACAATCCCATCATGAAGGCCATTTTAACTTCAAATCTCCTTATCACTGTTATATTCTGCCTTCTATTCCTCCAGTATCTCAATTTACTCATTTCAGTTGACATGGAGCCATCAAATAAAGCCCACATGGGACACCAGCATATGGCAGAACACACTCATGTAATTATAGCACATCCAATTAATTTAAAATGTCCAATATATTCAAGTCTTAAGAATTTGCAGGGAAAGCCACAGAACCTGCTGAGAAAGCAACAGTGATACAGAAATAATGTGCAAAGTCCACCAGTCAGTGAAGGAGCGAGAACTGAAACTCAGACTCTAGAAACTGTGTGGAAGCATCTCTAAATAACACGTCCCTGGCCAGTGCAGGTTTAAAGCAAGGTGACATGGTAGAGCTTCTTTATCTGCTACTTCATGTTAAAGTCGAGCACAGATGTGCAATTAATGTTGAGATTAACAGGTCTCCACTACTTTAACAAAAGTAAATAAAAGTAATGTCTCACTTGTGCAGCTGCAGCAAATTAAATGAAAGAACCATCTACATAAACAGACTAATTTTGTACTTTTTCATAGTTTAAAATCCCATTGCACTTTTACCATGTTGACCTGCACTTTAACGACTTTAATCAATGTTTTAAGGTAAAGCGTATGATTGCTTTGTCTCCGGTGAAATCTACAAAAGAAAGACCACCAGGTAATCACGTTCATTTACAGCGGGGCATTGGCTTCATAAAGAGCTCAGAAGTTCACTGCTGTCACTGCTATTTTAGTTGGCACATTGGTGCATTTACTTTATCATTTATGAAAGAAAGTAAAACCAGATTATTAATATGTTGTTTTATTAACTAAATAAATAAAAAGTGCAATGACTTTGTTTCACTTATTATTATTTAAGGTTATGTGTGCGTATTGTTATGTATTTAATGTTATATGTGTATTTTCATAACGTAAAACAACAAAGCTGGAATTTCAATGTGATACTTGTCTTACAAAAGTATTTAGACTTTTTAAATAAGTAAAAAATTATACCTGCAATAATTCTAACAATTCCTGTACAGAGTCGAGAGTTCAACCAGAAAATGTGATGGGCACTTCAGAGGTAAATAGACAAAAGTATGGCGATTATACTACTAATAACAATAATTAATAACATTTATATATTGCTTTTCTTACCTACTGTATTCATAGTGAGGGAAACCACTTCCACCAACCCCGTGTGTAGCATCCACCTGCTTCAAATCTTTATAAAGGAATTATGAAAATGTAAGGTACATGGATGGACACAGGAGTCTGAATACCGATTGCAGATTTTGACTTTGTTTAAGGTGTCAGCTAAAAAAGTAACTCAAGAATGTTGTCTTCCTGAGCAAATGAGTTTGCAATTTAAGTACAGATTTGAACAAGTATAATTTGTAATACACAAATATGTGAAAGGTGCTATATTTGCATAATTACAGTATACATGCTTCATTTTTAATTGCTGAATAGAAAACATTATACTTTTTTTACCTGGCAATATTTTTAATTAATACAAAGCCAAGGCTGAATGAATAAAAAAACAAAAGGGTGGTTTAAAAAGTGCTGTGACTCTGTCTGTACTTTATGTTGTGCTCTTTTCTCTGCATTTCACATGGAATCTGCCAGCATAAGTCCTGCGCTGCCTTAGACACCGATGGCTCACTGGACTCAACTGAAGGAAGTAAATCGGGGTAGTGGATATTTGGAGAGCTTTTCAGTATACTGTACATCTTTTGCATTATTCTAGATTCTAGATTTTAAATTTAGTATTACATGGAACTGTTTTCATTTCTTTTTAAATCAATAGCTCAATGCATATCAGGTTCTTCCATAAAGTATTCCAAGATGGTGTTTCTCAACTCTGAACTTCGATGACCGGATAATTTTATTTCAGTCCAATTGTTCACTTTTAACTGAATCCTCTGTTTAAATAGGCTTCATCTGTCTTCATTTTACAAACATTTAAACTCAAATAATCTTTGTAAAAAATATATATTTTGCTATTAATTTATACAATTAAGGAATCTTTCTGATAACCTATCATTTTATTACTTTTTTTCTGATACTTTCATAGTTAGTGGTCAACTTGTGTTTTTAATTGAACTTTTTTGTACAATTACACATGCATTGCATTTTTTGGATTGTATTTTTAAAAAGTGCAGTATGGTGTTTATTTTTGTCATCTCATGTATCACTAATCTTCTGTTCAGTGTTTTTTTCTGTTTCTTTTGATAATTCACTTCTATTTTAATCATTGGTTTCATAAAATGTTTGTGCAAAACAAGCAATAACAAACAGGCACAGGTAAGAACAATGAAGCAAAAGTAGTGCATTTATGAATTACTTAAACAAGTAGAATAAAACAAAACTGAGTGAAAAAATAATTTCTGTATACGTAACAAATAAATATTTTCTAAATATCTTTTAAAGAATAAAAGTAACACAATTAAGTATTTTTTTGGCGAATTCAATTAATACTCATTCAAAAATAACATTATGTGAGGAATTCAAATAAAGGCAGAAATGGAGTATTACTGTTTTGTTTTTGCCATTATTTTTGATTTTTTTCTGAACTATACTCTTTCTGGCATGCATCATTACATTTATGCTTTTGATGTCGGGAAAAGTTACCCATCCAGGGTCTAAAAGTTATTTTCAGGATGGAATGGTAAATTTCTAAATTTGTCTGTGCTCCTACAGTATCTATCATATAAAATGTAGAAAGCAAAAAGAATTAAAAACTATATAATTCTTTTACTAATTTCTCTAAAGAATTTCAACAAAAATCATAAACATGTTTTCTATTCACGTGAAACTGAATTTCTTAAACATAATTTTTATGGAACTACTTCTAAGATGCTAATAATAGTCTTCTCAATATGATAAAAGTTCTAAATTACTGGCTAAGTGTCTATATGGGAGTTAGAAGTGCGACTTACAGACTGGTGTGAGCAGAAGCAGGGCGGCCAGGCACATCAGTGACCCTCGTCGGCAGCTCCTCATGGTGCATCAGCCTGAGTGTTCTCTCCTCACAATGAAGTCGAGTCTCTGCTGTGTCCTTATATGACTGAATCAGTTAATCTGTCATCTCACACCTGCACATGAGGCGCGCTTCTCCAACCCACGAATCACACAGATCTCCGCTTTATAAAGGTTCATTAAAAAAACATAAATAGTTAATTTCTTTCACATGAATATTTTAACAGGATATATGATAAATATATAGTATATATGAACTTTTCTTATAATTCTTGATTCTTCAGATATTTTTTATAATGTTTAAAATGCGGGGCGGCATGGTAGCGCAGTGGGTAGCGCTGCTGCCTTGCAGTTAGGAGACAAGGGTTCGTTTTCCGAGTCCTCCCTACATGGAGTTTGCATGTTCTCCCCGTGTCAGTGTGGGTTTCCTCCGGGTGCTCCAGTTTCCTCCCACATTCCAAAGACATGCAGGTCAGATGATTTGGCGATTCTAAATTGTCCCTAGTGTGTGCTTGGTGTGTGGGTGCGTGTGCGTGCCCTGTGGTGGGCTGGCGCTCTTCCCAGTGTTTGTTTCCTGCCTTGCACCCTGTGTTGGCTGGGATTGGCTCCAGCAGACCCCCATGACCCTGTGTTAGGATATAGCGGGTTGGATAATGGATGGATGGATGTTTAAAATGCATGCAAACTAAAAAAAAAAAATGAAGATGATTTTTTTAATTTTGACATTAGAAGGATAATTGCAGTTATAGTGTATGATAACCAAAGCTGCCAAAACCTTATCTCTGGTTAATTCTATGACTGCAGCTGGCAGTAGGGGGTTCCTTGCACTTTGCTCATATAAGAATTTAAGACAGAAAGGAACTGGATCAATTGTTGTTAATCAATAAATGAACTGATTAACTAATTATTAGGTTTTCTTTTGATAGCACTAACATCTAGTTAGAAAATTCACTAAGGTTCACACTTCATTTTCCTTTCCTTTCTCTGTAGAGTTTCCCAGCCCTTATATAAAAGTAACTTATCCATTCTCATCTTTAAAAATATAATTATAAAATTCATTTATAAATAAAAAGATAACCCAGCCACAGGGGATACACAAACCAGTGTGTTTCTTCGTGCCGGTCCCATGCCCGGATAAATGGGGAGGGTTACGTCAGGATGGGCATCCCGTGCAAAATTTTGCCAAATCAATATGCGGAACAACATTACAAATTTCCATACCGGATCGGTCGAGCGCTGGGTTAACAACAACTGCCACCAGGGTGCTGGCGGAAATTGGGCTACTGTTGGTCAAAGAAGAAGAAGGAGAAGAAGAGGGGGGAGACGTGTCTGGAGGCAGGAGGAGAGGAGGAAGGTAAAGAGAGTGGAACTGAGGGTAGGAACTTTGAATGTTGGCAGTATGACTGGTAAGGGGAGAGAGTTAGCAGATATGATGGAGAGAAGGAAGGTTGATATATTGTGCATGCAAGAGACTAAATGGAAGGGGAGTAAGGCCAGGTGGATTGGAGGTGGATTCAAATTGTTCTATCATGGTGTGGATAGGAGGAGAAATGGGATAGGAGTTATTCTCAAGGAACAGTATGTCAAGAGTGTTTTGGAGGTGAAAAGAGTGTCAGGCAGAGTAATGATTAAGAAGCTGGAAATTGGAGGTGTGATGATGAATGTTGTTAGTGCATATGCACCGCAAGTTGGGTGTGCAATGGGTGAGAAAGAAGATTTTTGGAGTGAGTTGGATGAAGTGATGAACGGTGTACCCAAGGGACAGAAAGTGGTGATTGGAGCGGATTTCAATGGGCATGTTGGTGAAGGGAACAGTGGAGACGAGGAGGTGATGGGTAGGTATGGTGTCAAGGAGAGGAATGAAGAAGGTCAGAGGATAGTGGATTTTGCCAAAAGGATGGGCATGGCTGTGGTGAATACGTATTTTAAGAAGAAGGAGGAACATAGGGTTACATACAAGAGTGGAGGAAGATGCACACAGGTAGATTACATCCTATGCAGAAGAGTTGATCTGAAGGAGCTTAAAGACTGCAAAGTGGTGGCAGGGGAAAGTATAGTTAAGCAGCATAGGATGGTGGTCTGTAGGATGATGTTGGAGATCAAGAAGAGTAAGAGAGTGAGGGCAGAGCCAAGGATCAAATGGTGGAAGTTGATAAATGAAGACTGCAAGGTTGAGTTTAGGGAGGAGGTGAGACAGGCACTGGGTGGCAGTGAAGAGTTACCAGACAGCTGGGAAACTACAGCAGATGTAATAAGGGTGACAGCAAGAAGGGTGCTTGGCGTGACATCTGGAAAGAGGAAGGAGGAAAAGGAAACCTGGTGGTGGAATGAGAAATACAGGAGAGTATACAGAGTAAGAGGATGGCAAAGAAGAAGTGGGATAGTCAGAGAGATACAAAAATAGAGAAGAGTACAAGGAGATAAGGCGCAAGGTGAAGAGTGAGGTGGCGAAGGCTAAAGAAAAGGCGTATGATGAGTTGTATGAGAGGTTGGACACCAAGGAAGGAGAAAAGGACCTGTACCGATTGGCTAGACCGAGGGACCGAGCTGGGAAAGATGTACAGCAGGTTAGGGTGATAAAGGATAAAGATGGAAACGTACTCACAAGCGAGGAGAGTGTGTTGAGCAGATGGAAAGAGTACTTTGAGAGGCTGATGAATGAAGAGAATGAGAGAGAGAAGATGTTGGATGATGTAGAGATAGTGAATCAGGAAGTGCAACGGATTAGCAAGGAGGAAGTAAGGACAGCTATGAAGAGGATGGAAAATGGAAAGGCCATTGGTCCAGATGACATACCTATGGAAGCATGGAGGTGTTTAGGAGAGATGGCAATGGAGTTTTTAACCAGATTATTTAATGGAATCTTGGAAAGTGACAGGATGCCTGAGGAGTGGAGAAGAAGTGTACTGGTGCTGATATTTAAGAATAAGGGGGATGTGCAGGACTGCAGTAACTACAGGGGGATAAAATTGATGAGCCACAGCATGAAGTTATGGGAAAGAGTAGTGGAAGCTAGGTTAAGAAGTGAGGTGATGATTAGTGAGCAGCAGTATGGTTTCATGCTAAGAAAGAGCACCACAGATGCAATGTTTGCTCTGAGGATGTTGATGGAGAAGTTTAGAGGAGGCCAGAAGGAGTTGCATTGCGTCTTTGTGGACCTGGAGAAAGCATATGACAGAGTGCCTCGAGAGGAGCTGTGGTATTGTATGAGGAAGTCGTGAGTGGCAGAGAAGTACGTAACAGTTGTACAGGATATGTACGAGGGAAGTGTGACAGTGGTGAGGTCTGCAGTAGGAGTGACATTGACATTGTGATCTGTAGAGATAGTAGGGAGCAGGTTGAGGAGACCCTGGATAGGTGGAGATATGCTCTGGAGAGGAGAGGAATGAAGGTCAGTAGGAACAAGACAGAATACATGTGTGTAAATGAGAGGGAGGTCAGTGGAATGGTGAGGATGCAAGGAGTAGAGTTGGTGAAGGTGGATGAGTTTAAATACTTGGGATCAACAGTACAGAGTAATGGGGATTGTGGAAGAGAGGTGAAAAAGAGTGCAGGCAGGGTGGAATGGGTGGAGAAGAGCGTCAGGAGTAATTTGTGACAGATGGGAATCAGCAAGCGTAAAAGGGAAGGTCTACAGGACGGTAGTGAGACCAGCTATGTTATATGGGTTGGAGGCGGTGGCACTGACCAGAAAGCAGGAGACAGAGCTGGATGTAGAAGACTTAAAGATGCTAAGATTTGCACTGGGTGTGACGAGGATGGATAGGATTAGAAATGAGTACATTAGAGGGTCAGCTCAAGTTGGACGGTTGGGAGAGGCGAGATTGTGTTGGTTTGGACATGTGCAGAGGAGAGATGCTGGGTATATCGGGAAAAGAATGCTAAGGATAGAGCTGCCAGGGAAGAGGAAAAGAAGAAGGCCTAAGTGAAGGTTTATGGATGTGGTGAGAGAGGACATACAGGTGATGGGTGTAACAGAACAAGATGCAGAGGGCAGAAAGATAGATAGATAGATAGATAGATAGATAGATAGATAGATAGATAGATAGATAGATAGATAGATAGATAGATAGATAGATAGATAGATAGATAGATAGATAGATAGATAGATAGATAGATAGATAGATAGATAGATAGATAGATAGATAGATAGATACTTTATTAATCTCAAGGGGAAATTCACATACTCCAGCAGCAGCATACTGATAAGGAACAATATTAAATTAAAGAGTGATAACAATACAGGTATACAGACAGACAATAACTTTGTATAATTTTAACATTTACCCTCCCGGGCGGAATTGAAGAGTCGCATAGTGTGGGGGAGGAATGATCTCCTCAATCTGTCAGTGGAGCAGGACAGTGACAGCAGTCTGTTGCTGAAGCTGCTCCTCTGTCTGGAGATAATACTGTTTAGTGGATGCAGTGGATTCTCCATTATTGACAGGAGCCTGCTCAGTGCCCGTCACTCTGCCACAGATGTCAAACTGTCTAACTCCGTGCCTACAATAGAGCCTGCTTTCCTCACCAGTTTGTCCAGGTGTGAGGCGTCCCTCTTCTTTATGCTGCTTCCCCAGCATATGGAATATGGAATGATATTCCATATAAAGATAAAAGATAAAAAATAATATTCCATATAAAGATATGGAAGAAGATGATCCGCTGTGGCATCCCCTAACGGGAGAAGCCGAAAGAAGAAGAAGACCTATAAATAAGAAGATATTTTAAAATATAGCAAATGCTTATAAAGCAACATACTTTATATGTTGTGCCCTGTGAAAGTATTCATCCCCTTAGGTGTTTGCACCAATCGATTTACACAACCTGACTACTAATTTGAAGGTGCAAAATATTTTTTATTGTAGCACAAACAATAATTAAGACAAAAGAAACAGAAATCATGAGTGTGCATATAAGTATTCACCCCAAAGTTAATACTTTGTAGAGTCACCTTTTGCTGCAATGACAGCTGCCAGTCCCTTGGTGAATGTGTCTATTAGCTTAGGACATCTAGCCAATGGGGTTTTCACCCATTCCTAGGCTTAAGGCAAAATGTCTTCCAACACCTTCAAGTGAGATGAGTTGCATTGGTGTACAGCAATCTTCAAATCATGCCACAGATTCTCAATTGGATTGAGGTCTGGGCTTTGACTAGGCCATTCCAAGATAGTTAAATGTTTCCCTTTAAACCACTGCAATGTATCTTCAGCAGTATGTTTAGGTTCATTGTCCTGCTGAAAGGCAAACCTTCATCCCAGTCTCAAATCTCTAGCAGACTTACGAATTGCCCCGTACTGAGTGCCATCCATCCTTCCTTCAACCCTGTTGATGCCGATGAAAAACATTCCCACAGCATTATGCTGCCACCGCCATGGTTCACTGTGAGAATGGTGTTCTTGGAGTAATGGGAAGTGTTTGGTTTGCATCACATGTGGCAGTTTCCATGATGGCCAAAAAGTTCAATTTTAGTCTGACCAGAGAATTTGTTCCACGTGTTTTGGGAGTACACTACATACTGTTAGGCAAACTCCTAATGGTTTTTCTTATTTTTTTCTTTAAATAATGTTATTTTTTTCTGGTCATGCGTCCATAAAGCTCCACTATATGGTGAGTATTGCTTAAACTGGTCCTATGGACAAATAATCCCATCTCTACTGTGGATCTTTGTAGCTCCTTCAAGTGTTATCCTTGGCGTTTTTGTAGCATTTCAAGGTACAAGGTATTTTATTTTCATTCCACTTCAATAATTTGGACTATATTATTAAGTCCATTATATACAATCCAAATGAAAATCCATTTTCATTCCAGATTGTAATACTAGAAAACAGATCAGACATCAAGGGGGATGAAGACAAAAAGCAAGACAAACAAGACAGACTAAATATCACACAAATTAATATGACTGTTTTGTGTTTCTTGAGAATTTATTGGAATTCTGATGATCTTACCACAGCTTTCATTTTGAATTTCTCTTTCGGAATTTAGCATGACTTCATATTTAGTTCATCCTTAGACTAATACAGTAATCCCTTGCTATATCGCGCCTCGCCTTTCGCGGCTTCACTCCATCACGGATTTTATATGTAAGCATATTTAAATATATATTGCGGATTTTTCGCTGCTTCGCGGGTTTCTGCGGACAATGGATCTTTTAATTTCTGGTACATGCTTCCTCAGTTGGTTTGCCCAGTTGATTTCATACAAGGGACGCTATTGGCAGATGGCTGAGAAGCTACCCAGCTTACTTTTCTCTTTCTTTTGCGCTGACTTTCTCTGATCCTGACATAGGGGGATTGAGCAGGGGGGCTGTTCGCACACCTAGACGATACGGACGCTCGTCTAAAAATGCTGAAAGATTATCTTCACGTTGTGATCTTTTGTGCAGCTGCTTCCTGAAACGACATGCTGCACGGAGCTTCGCATACTTAAAAGCTCGAAGGGCACGTATTGATTTTTGATTGAAAAACAAACTCTGTCTCACTTTGTCTGCTCCTGACGGAGGGGGTGTGAGCTGCCGCCTTCAACAGCTTTGTGACGCGGTGCTTCACATACTTAAAAAAAAACAGCCCTATTGATCTGTTTGCTTTTCTCTCTATCTCTGTGACAGTCACTGCTCCTGACAAGCACTCCTTTGAAGAGGAAGATATGTTTGCATTCTTTTAATTGTGAGACGGAACTGTCATCTCTGTCTTGTCATGGAGCACAGTTTAAACTTTTGAAAAAGAGACAAATGTTTGTTTGCAGTGTCTGAATAACATTCCTGCATGACAATATAAAAATAACCATATAAACATATGGTTTCTACTTCGCGGATTTTCTTATTTCGCGGGTGGCTCTGGAACGCAACCCCCGCGATGGAGGAGGGATTACTGTACACAGTTGTGGTGAGAGAGGCTGAAATCTTTGGAGTGTAACTCAAGGCCTTTTCTATGCAGATTGGATAAAACGTTATTAAAGCTAGATAATTACCAGACACATTTAATCAAAAGCTTGTTACACAATGTGAAAGGATTCCATAAGACACAGAGAAAGGTTTGGTAACAGCTGCCTGTGTACTGGAAATAGGCTGCCAAATTGGAAGTTGTGGTTCAAATGGTACAGGTCTTAACAGACTTCAGTCAACACAGAACAGTACAGACAGGGAAACATGGCAGTTTTAAAGTTGGGCAGGGGAAGTGATATCATCCGGATCGGAACTGGAAGTAACATCATCGGGGCTGGAAACTGAAGTGACATTATCGAGTCCAGGCAAAATTTTTCCGCAGTTGGTCTGCCAATTCAAAAGAGGAAGGATCAGAGTGCCCTGCCACTCCTTGGTCTGGCATGGAATTATCCCTTTGTGAGGTCTTCAGCTGCTTTCCATCCGCACATGTGTGACAACAGTAATAATTCAGCACAAGAAAGCAGGCCCTTAGCCCTCTGCTTACTAACTACTTAGTGCTGTAATTATTCTTGGCACAGATAAAACAATTTTAAAATAGCAATCCTTTAAATGTGACTTCTGATACTGAATAGAATTGTTTGCCATTGCTTCAGGTTCTGATGTACAACACTGCTTGAAGTAGGGTGCATTTGTATTTGCCACATTGTCCTTTTTCCATTTATGTGGTGTTATTTTCATCAGGTAATTTCTAGGATCTTTGCCATGTCTTCTGCCACTTGAAAGGAATAAGAGTGACTCTTTCTGGCACAAGATATACAGGAGGGAGCTGAAGTTTTTTCTCTTCATGTAATGCTTCTTCTCAATCTTCCCAGATTGGGCTCAGTCAGTGGCATGGAACTTAAACTTGGTACTGTAAATGGATCTCAGAACTAGCAGTATCTCCTCTCAAGCATTGCCGGAGGGATTTCAGGGTCTACAAACCCACGAGCTCTATAGAATGAAGCTTTCAGACTCAAAGAGAGCACTTGATGCTGAAGAGTGTTAATCTGTCTACTTGTCCCAAATCCAGTGGGTCAGTTTTTTGCTTCAAACGGAATGGGTCAGCTTCTTGTTCTTAAGAGAGAAAAGTCATGCAGGGACTTAGTTTGAAGGGAAAGTGTTTATAGGTGTGTTAGTTTGTCCACCTGAGTGAGAATAATTATTTTTAATATATTTTTCATTTGTAATAATCTTTATTGATTGAAAAATGAAAAAATATTGATTAACATTTTACCATATGTTGTAAAATAAATTCATAGAAAATTCTTTTCTGGAAGTTACATTTTCTTAACTTTTTGTAACATTACATAACTACTTGAATGTAAGGGAAGAAACAACTGAAACACCTGAAGTCAATAAAGAAGGTTAGAGAACACAGGAGGCAAAAAAACAACAACCGAGGAATTAAAGATAATGAAAAAACCTTTAACACCTCCCCCTGTCTACACCTTCTACCATTGCACCTCTCATCTCCTTCCTCGTTCTGCCCGGTGATCTCTCATCCACACTTCACCTAAGTTCAACGGAGCAATGGCTACTGACCTTCTTTATACCAGATCCCTGGACTACTTCTGAGGTCACATCTGGTCTCCTCTACACCACCTCAGGGTCAGGCATAGCCCTACAAAACCCCTGGGGTCATCTGCCCAGAGCTCCCTCTGGTGGCCCAGATACCCTTCCCCATTTTTCACCAAATGGCCCAATAAGCCTGCAGAGGCCTTTGCTGCAAATGAGGCCCAAAGGTTATAGGCTTGGGGAATCTCTTCTTGTATATTCCCTTGTGTCCTTCTTCTATTTTTACATCTCATGAATAATTCAAGGGACACTTTTTGCTGCATCTCCACCTGACATCCCTTTCTGGGCAGGTTACAGCTGGCCTCCTATCCAGGGTGTGTGCCATCACCTATTGACACAGGCCCTGACCCCAATCACCTGTACAATGCATATTAATAATAAAAAAAATACATCGCTAATGCACAGGTTTTAACAAAGACAAAACTGCAGTCCAGGATGAATGTTAGCATTGGTACAGTTTGCAGTTATGTTAGCATGACAGCACAACACACTAAATAATGTGTGCACTGCACAGACTTGTGTTACACTGTCTTTTCAGTGTGTGCAAGAGAAGGAGAAAGAGTGCACATGCACAGTGGTTTGGTCTTATTGTAGTGTAATTTAGAACAGATAAAACTGAGATGAGAAAGTAACAAAGAAAGTCAGGTTTTGGAATTAATGAAATGATTTATTTTTATAAATCATAAGAATATGGATTCTTACATGTATCGATGTTTCCCCATAACCCTACTACATTTTCAAATTTTTCAGTCTTATGTATTCCATTGTGAAAAGCAAAGTCAATGTTTATTTGTGAAAAATCAAAAATTGTATCTTGTCTTTTTGCTCACAATAATCTTCTGGCACCATAACATGTCCATAAATCCATCCATTTTCTAACCGGTTTATCTGTGTTATGCTCTGGCTGCTGTTCAAATGTTCATTTTATGCGATCTTTATTAATGTTTGATTCTTTTGTCTGTATTCATTTTATTTGTTTATTTTCAATTTTCTTTGTATTTGTTTTTTTTTCTATGTATCAATGATTTTCTTATTTGCCTTTTGTTGGGGACCACCTGCCCATCACCTTCAGGAACTTCGCTTAGCGAAGGGTTTCCCTCACTTCCTGGTGGTTCATCTTGAATGCACTAGGGAGTGGTGAGTGTGCCTTGTGTTCTGCAGTGATTTTGTGATTTTTGTCATTTTTCTGGATTCTTGACCCTTTTTTGCTGGGTTTTCTGACCTTTCTTAGGATTCTGTATTGGCACTTGGTTGCTTATAGGGGTATGCTATAAAGATGTTAAAGATGAAAAATATATTTAGTTTGTAGAAGAAATACAAGATTACTGTTGTGCATCTGAACAATGAAATGTAAAGCAATCTTAAGCACTAAAAGAAAAACTGAAGTACATTTAACATAAACATGCAATTTAATTGATAGGCTCAAAACACGTCTGTCATAAATTACTCCCATGTCTAAAAGATCCACTTGTCATGTTGATTGGCCCTGTCTGGACAAGTGTGGCAGTGATATGGCATGTTGGCTTAGTGTCTGCCTTACACTCAGTAATGCCAAGGCTTTAGCTCAATGTGACCGCACTATTTGAATAGGTGCGTTCAGGAAATGGACAGATAAAAATCTAATAGTAAGAAGAAACAAAGAAAGAGACCAATAGTTATGTAACACTTGATTTAATCATTTTACAGTTATTTATTTAAGCAATCTTTTCTTCTTAACATTAGTACAAATTATTTTGTAGTCATTTGAGACAATATTACATCGTATCAGTAAAAAAAATCTAAAGTGTTTTTGTCACAAAAAAAATTTTAATATAAAGTGAAAGGCTTAAGTTTATTCATTAATTAAATCATAAATCCATAAATTACAAGAAAATCATTGCCAACACTAATTAATCTGTAGAAACAGTATTCATATACTGTATATATACTGTATGTATATATATACAGATATACAGTGCATCTGGAAAGTATTCACAGCGCATCACTTTTTCCACATTTTGTTATGTTACAGCCTTATTCCAAAACAGATTAAATTAATTTTTTTCCTCAGAATTCTACACACATCATCCCATAATGACAACGTGAAAAAAGTTTACTTGAGGTTTTTGCAAATTTATTAAAAATAAAAAAACTGAGAAATCACATGTACATAAGTATTCACAGCCTTTGCTCAATACTTTGTCGATGCACCTTTGGCAGCAATTACAGCCTCACGTCTTTTTGAATATGATGCCACAAGCTTGGCACACCTATCCTTGGCCAGTTTCGCCCATTCCTCTTTGCAGCACCTCTCAAGCTCCATCAGGTTGGATGGGAAGCGTCGGTGCACAGCCATTTTAAGATCTCTCCAGAGATGCTGAATCGGATTCAAGTCTGGGCTCTGGCTGGGCCACTCAAGGACATTCACAGAGTTGTCCTGAAGCCACTCCTTTGACATCTTGGCTGTGTGCTTAGGGTCGTTGTCCTGCTGAAAGATGAACCGTCACCCCAGTCTGAGGTCAAGAGCGCTCTGGAGCAGGTTTTCATCCAGGATGTCTCTGTACATTGCTGCAGTTATCTTTCCCTTTATCCTGACTAGTCTCCCAGTTCCTGCCACTGAAAAACATCCCCACAGCATGATGCTGCCACCACCATGCTTCACTGTAGGGATGGTGCCAGGTTTCCTCCAAAGTGACGCCTGGCATTCACACCAAAGAGTTCAATCTTTGTCTCATCAGACCAGAGAATTTTCTTTCTCATGGTCTGAGAGTCCTTCAGGTGCCTTTTGGCAAACTCCAGGTGGGCTGCCATGTGCCTTTTACTAAGGAGTGGCTTCCGTCTGGCCACTCTACCATACAGGCCTGATTGGTGGATTGCTGCAGAGATGGTTGTCCTTCTGGAAGGTTCTCCTCTCTCCACAGAGGACCTCTGGAGCTCTGACAGAGTGACCATCGGGTTCTTGGTCACCTCCCTGACTAAGGCCCTTCTCTCCTGATCGCTCAGTTTAGATGGCCGGCCAGCTCTAGGAAGAGTCCTGGTGGTTTCGAACTTCTTCCACTTACGGATGATGGAGGCCACTGTGCTCATTGGGACCTTCAAAGCAGCAGAAATTTTTCTGTAACCTTCCCCAGACATGTGCCTCGAGACAATCCTGTCTCGAGGTCTACAGACAATTCCTTTGACTTCATGCTTGGTTTGTGCTCTGACATGAACTGTCAACTGTGGGACCTTATATAGACAGGTGTGTGCCTTTCCAAATCATGTCCAGTCAACTGAATTTACCACTGGTGGACTCCAATTAACCTGCAGAAACATCTCAATGATGATCAGGGGAAGCAGGATGCACCTGAGCTCAATTTCGAGCTTCACGGCAAAGGCTGTGAATACTTATGTACATGTGCTTTCTCAATTTTTTTATCTTTAATAAATTTGCAAAAACCTCAAGTAAACTTTTTTCACGTTGTCATTATGGGATGTTGTGTGTAGAATTCTGAGGAAAAAAATTAATTTAATCTGTTTTGGAATAAGGCTGTAACATAACAAAATGTGGAAAAAGTGATGCGCTGTGAATACTTTCCGGATGCACTGTATACTTATTAATTAATTTTAGTAAGGAATTCTTTTACCACAGTCAATTAAGGTTTAACTTTGTAGTGACTCAGACCTGTGAGAGAACAGGCAGGTGAGACACTTCAGGGGAGAGGTGGGAGGTCAGAGCCGTAAGTGTTTAAGTACCTTTAAGGAGACGAGGTGACCACTGCGCTACATCAGGCTAGACAAGAGAAAAGAAGATAATCTGTGTGGCATTACAATTTATAAAGACAGGGATCCACTGAGAAAGCGTTAGGCTTTATAGACCATCTCCTGAGTTTGTCAGGGTCTGTTGCATAAACATTTAATATTCAACAGCTGGTGGTGTCTGTGTGTTACTCCATCCTCCATTGAGCCTTGGGTAGTTACAGTGTCTTTTATGCAATTACTTTTTTTCAATATAAACAGTAAAGTTTATTATGAGTTCTGTCTGAAGAATCTCTAAGAAATGTAAGTGACAGCAAGAATGTTGTACAGTAAGTGAAATAGGCTGTATTACTCAGATTTTTACATAAATTATGATGATTGTATTTTTATACCCACAAATACGATATTTTTAAAATTAATGTTTATTTCTCATTTATCAAATTAATGTGTCGCAATTCAATTGGTTAGACACAATTAAGGCATACTGTCCACTCAGTACAATTCAGCGTTCCAAAGCTGACTCCTGCAGCATAACAGACAAAGCCAGAGGATAAAGAGTGAAGTGACATACCCCCACTATACCAAGGTCCTAATAGGAAACACACAATGTGTTGTGGAGGTTAACTTAAAAATACAAATATTCAGACTGAAGCCATCAGAAACATTTTGGTGATGTAAGGGGACAAGTTAGAAAATGGTACTGTAGGTGGTTGAAACCACAGACAAATAAAAGGTGGCAAAGCTTCCAAACTACACTAGACATGAACAACATTTGTTGTTAACAATATTTACTAGTAATTAGACACTAGAACTCAATGTCTTAAAAGCATAATGTTATCAAAGGTTTAATCTTCTTTTATTCTCCACCTCTCCCATTGTGTGACTGGCACATATACAGTAGGTGGTGTTGGAAATAAAAAAGAAAGTAAAGGAGAGGAGTCTAAGATCATAACGACAGACACATTATTTTTATGGTCACCATAACATTCTTTTCCATTTTCTATCTAATTGCATGAGATGATGGGAGTGTTTACTTGATTTTGCTAATGATGCAATGGACCTTTTAATTTGTAATTACAATTAAAATTAAATTTGTGTCTGCTAAATATATATCATTGCTTTTTGCTCCTATAGTAATGTACCTGAAATTGCATTATAAAGACCACTTCTGACAGATAAATTAAAAAAATCATACTTGTACTTCAAAATGGAACATAAAGTTTGTGTATACAGTATTTCTATATACTTTATATAATTGAACCTATACAGTTGTATTATACTCCATTGTGTTGTAATCAGAAATGTCCAATAAAGCTGATAATATTTTGTTTAATAAAGAAGACACTACTTACAAGAACAAATCACACCGGCATCATTTGCATGAGTGCAGCCTTCTCGTCCCCAGACAGATATGGGGCACTTTGACAAGTGGGTCTCACTGCCTTCACAGCCAAATATATCTGCCCATATTTCACCAGATCCTTCTCCAAACCTGGCCTGTCCTGGAGCTTCAATTGCATACCCACATTTCAGTTGGTGGCACAAAACATTGGCATCTTTCAGAGTCCAATACTGATCACAGACAGTTCCCCATTTACCACCAAACTGCAACTCCACACGGCCAGAACAAGAATCAGTGCCATTGACCAGCCTGTATCCTGTGTATCCTGTGTAAAAGACAGAAAAGTGACACAGTAAAGAAGACACCATCTGTGAGTAGTAGTGTTAAAATATTACCACAGTTTAGAGACAAAGGGCCAGTTTCTCAATAATGAATGATGAGAGTCTCACTCATGCTTTTCTCACTAGTATCTCACCAAGCTCTTTAGTCTGTTTCTTGAAGGCTTGCAAGAAGATCAGTGAGAAGCGAGAACCTTTCACTGGTGAAGGAAAACCACGCTTCGAAAAGCCTTCACTTTAAGAGTTATGGTCTAAGGTTTTGGTGAAAGCAGCAGTTCAAAGCAGGGATCCAAACAGAAACAACGAAAATGAAAGTATAAAAACACAAGAGCATTCAAAATATGAATTTGGGGGAATTCTAGTAGATGAAGTACGTACACATGAAATGCAGAAGAACATTAAAGTCCCGTCTCTAGATGCAGATGTCAGAGGGGAGCATTTTTTGTACAATGGGTGATTTTCTCTTAGGCAAAGAAACATGTAAATATTAAATTTAAGATGCAGGAGCAATAGGCACACATTGTTCCGACTGGGATGATAGGTTGAAAGGCAAATTTCCTGAATAACTCTGTTACTGATTATTGTGATGGCTGTCTACAGGACATGGATATTTGCTGTCTTGTAAAAGAGTCACCTGCTTTGAAGTCTAAACTGCTTAAGAGTTGACCCATAAAGTGTTTATTTAACAATCTTCCACTAAGCACGAAAATCTTCTTTGATGGATCAGGTCATATACAGTAGTATTGCAAAACGATTAATTTGTCTAATGCAGAGACACAGAAAACAGATTTGAGCAGATCCACTTATCAGTTAATTACTGAAACTGCACATTTACCAAAAACCTCTCTTTTTCTTAATTTTCCATCTCTTCAGTTCTCCTGCTGCCCTAACAAACAGTGGTAGCTAAGAGGTGTACTGAGTAGTGTATCTCATAATATTGAAACAAGAAGAGATCAGGATTGGATCAGATTCTGTGTTGACACCCACTGCACACCCAACATATCTGGAAAGGGGTCTCTCTTTGAACTGCCTTTCCCTAGGTTTCTTCCATTTTTTCCCCAAGGAAGCTTAGATCCCTTACAGCTAAAATTTTATTGCCCAAATTCTAATCTTCCATTTATGACTAAGATCTTAGAAAAGGTTGTTGCTGCTCAATGATTATTTAAATTTGCATAACCTGCTTGAGCCCTTTCGATTTTGATTAAGAGCCCTACATAGCACTGAAACTGCTTTACTTAAGGAAGCCAATGACTTACTTATAACCGCAGATTCTGGGATTGCCGCTAGTCTAGTTCTTCTTAACTTGAGCACAGCGTTTGATACAGTTAACCATAACATTTTACTGTCCTGACTTTCAGCTATTGTTATCTCTGGTGCTGCTCTTTCTTGGTTCACATCATACCTCAGTGATCGGCAGTATTATGTCTTCATTAGGGAATACAAATCTGCCACTACTTCATTCACACAAGGTATCCCTCAAGGGTCCAATCCCCTTCAACATCTGTATGCTCCAATTAGGTGAGATTATTCATCGGTATGGTCTGAGCTTCCATTGCTATGCTGATGACACACAACTTTATGTAAGTGTTGATGCAACTGCAACATCTTCACCTGTTGTACTGACCGACTGCATTCTGGAAATCAATCATTGGATGACAGATAATTTTTTACAACTCAATCCTGATAAAACAGAAATCTTATTAGTTGGTACCAAATCTGTCCTCTTGACCCTTCGTGGGCTAAAAAACTGACATTAATGGGATCCTGGTTCAACCCTCAGCATCAGTCCGTATTTGGGTGTCATCTTTGATCAGCTTCTTTCTTTTCAATCACACATTAGCTCAATAGTACAGACATCCTTTTTTCATCTTCACAACATTGCTCATCTGCATTCTTTCCTCAGTGTGAAAGACACTGAAACACTCATTCACGCTTTCATCACTACCTGTCAGGCCTCCCGACTAAATATATCAATAGATTACAATATGTTCAGAAATCTGCTGCTCGTTTACTTACAGACACTAAAAAATCTGCTCACATCACTCCTGTCCTCTATGATTTACATTGGATACCAGTTTCTTCAAGAATCAAATATAAAATTATTCTTCTCACCTTTAAAACCCCTCATGGGTTAGCCCCTCATTATCTGTCAGAGCTGCTGCTTCCTTACACTCCTCCCCGTGCATTATGATCATTGGACGCTCAGTAACTCACTGTACCTAAATACAGATTAGTAACTATGGGTGGCAGAGCTTTCAGAGTGATAACCCCTAAAATTCTATTCTAAAAAATCTATTATTTATTTCAAACTTCTGTTAAAAACATATCTTTTCAATGAGTATTTTTCTTTTTCATTTATGTAATTTCTACTGTCTTGTTAATGTGTGTATTGAATTGTAAAGTGTCCTTGAGTGTATGAAAGGCACTACATAAATAAAACTTATTATTATTATTATTATCTAAATTCTTCTGTTAGGCCAGATTATAACCACACTTATGCTGAAGACACGCAGCTTTACTTATGAATAGCAACTGATAACACTGACGCTCTGGTCTCTCTGATCCAGTGTCTTATTTATATTTCTGAATGGATGAGTGGTAACTTTCTCAAGTTAAATAAGGAAAAAACTGAAATTTTGGTGGTTAACAAAAATGGAAATACTGTGAGTATTAGAAATAAACTTGATCCCTTAGCATTAGAGGTCAAGGCGGAGGTAAAGAACTTAGGTGTAATCATGGACTCTGACCTAAACCTTAAATTGTATGTTAACCATATTACTAAGGTTGCATATTTTCACTTAAGGAATATTGCAGAAGTTAGAACACTTATAACAATGCAAGATACTGAGAGATTCATTCATGCTTTTTTTAATCAACTAGATTCCGGTAATGCACTTCTAACTACCTAAGAAGGACAGCAATTGGTTGCAATTAGTTTTGAATGCAGCATCAACAATCTTAACCAGAAAAAGAAAATTTGTGCACATCTCACCAATCAAAGCAGTTACAGTATATTGATTACCCATGTCCTTTAGAAAATATTTTAAAATACTACTAATGTTATATAAAGCCTTAAATAATCTTGCTCCATGTTATATTTTGGTATGCTTGTACCCCTACATTCCAAGTCATAACCTTAGATTTTCTATTAGTGGTTTGCTTATTATTCCAAGAGTTAAGCGAAAGGAATCAGTGAAGAGGCCATCTGCTGTTATGCACCAAAAATATGGAATACTTTAACAATAAAGATACACAAGGCTAATTCTATGAAACATATTAAAAAAAACTCCTAAAAACACACTTTTTTAATTTGTTTTATTCATAGCTACATTTTAATTGTACTCCCAACAGACTTTACATGCATAGAATTATCATATTCTTCAGGTATTTGCAATTTTTACTAATCTCTCCTTTTCCCTTCTTTCTTTTCTGTTTTTTCTATGGTGGCCTTTTGAGCCTCCACCACCCGATTGAGGCCCTGTGCAGCAGGGCGGGTATTCCAGATGTCCATGTGAACCACTGCTTCATATCCTCTAAGACAGGCATGTCAAACACGCGGCCCCCAGGCCGCATGCAGCCCGCAACAGAAATCTGTGCGGCCCGCATGACAGATCCTAGTTAGCACTGAACTTGTACAAAATGATTGATTCAATCACAAACGATATTATTCTGCATCTTCGGTGTTACTTATTGACTTTTCTTACTTCTGCCTTCTGACAAAAGCGCGTTTTCCCATGACATTACGGTACCGGAAACGTCATCTGCTAGTATAGCCACAAGCCTTGACAAGTTAATGAGCCGCAGCGTCACAACTGAAGTGCTAGGCTGCAGCAGAGGTGGCATTAGGCATGTGCTAACTGTGAACCTGCACAGTGCCGCCACGCCAATATATATTGAATATAAAACAGAAAGAGAAAATAATGACACAGCTGACGGCAATGTGGCCGAAAAACATTGTGTTTCTTGTTAATTAGTACGCTGTATTTACAAATGTCACTAGAGTCGGAGCAGTAAGCTGTATGTAGTATTATAAAGTTTTGCCGTAATGAGAATATCATGGGTCGCCACTTGGTTTTCAAGTTACGGACACGAGTATATAGAAGCGTTTCATGAGCACGAGGCGGCTATGCAGTGTCCGCAACGGATGTGGCCATCCGCCGTGCATAAGGTACCGTATTGACATTGCCAGGCGAAGGGGCCACCGATTCTTTCTCTGCCCAGGGCCGCCACGAGCCTAGAGCCGCCCCTGCTAAGGCTACACTACTGACTGGGTTGCTGAGACTGGCCACTGGGCAGAACTGACCATCACGAGTAGTAGCCTAATAGCCCGCATATTGTCACGTTTTTTTTGCTCTAGTTTCATGTAATTTTGTGCTAGTATTGTAACGAACAGTTAGTGCAGACTACAGCTGAAGATCTGAAGTGGACGCGAGAAGTTGGTGAGTTGTTTATTAACATTTTTGTGATTTTGAGTTTGTAAAATTATTGTAGGTCAGGTGGCTTTTTGCATATCGGCTTATTTTACAATATAAACTTTGAAGTAAACTTAGTAAAGTAAAATTTGATTTTTGGAGGATTTGTTTTCCAACTTGAATTACTGAGCAATGAATTCAGTGAGCATTTTCGTGATTTCAGTTCACACAAACAGGGCATTGCGCTGTTCTCTTACAACGTTGAGAATGCGCCTGAGAACATCCAAATGGAATTGACTGAAGTGCAGTCAGATTCTATTCTGAAGGCAAAATACAACGAAGTTGGTGTGCCAGGCTTGTATGCTTACCTGCCACCCTCGTATGTGCAGATCCGTAAGTTGGCATCGAGAGTACTGTCTATTTTTGGAAGCACTTATCTTTGTGAGCAATTGTTCTTGTTAATGAAAGCTACCAAAACCCCACATCGCTCAAGACTTACCGTCGAGCACCTTTCATCCCTCATAAAAGTTGCAGCTGCACAAGATTTCAAGCCTGATATTGACGAACTGGTTACTAACAAGAGATGCCAAGTGTCGGGACAAAAGAAATAAATCTCACACTGTAAGGCTTCTATATAAGCAATGAATATAATATAATGAATATCAATCATCAAGACACTATATAAAAGCGGTCGGGATTGTCCTTCCGTCCTGTGAGTGCAAAGTGTAGCAGTATTCCGCTTATCACAGACTTACTACTTGCGGCTTGCAGTAAGAAGCGACGTGATGTGAGCAGAGTGCTGGTGCTCCCATCGTTCCCTTGCTTTTGTGCGTGATGCGCTGGAAAAAATAGACAAAATTATGTCTCTGGAAATAATTAATGTTGATGGAGTACAAATGCCTCACCGTGTAGTAAATATCAGGGGAGATGGTGCTTGCTTATTCTCATCTATAGCTTATTTAGTGCATGAAACTCCGTCTATAGCGGTACAGATTCGGGCTGACATTGTACGACATGTTTTAAGTAATTGGTCATGGTTTCAGCCATTTACAATGATGCCGTCAGGAATCTCTTATACAAATGAGCTTCAGCATCTCACTGAAATGTCAAAGTCTCAAACTTATGGTACCATTTCTGAGCTAATGGCAGCGGGAGAGTTGTTCCCCTATGAGTTTCAAGTATATTATTATGGAGTCCTACACTCCAAGTTTGGACAGGCACTTGAGGGGATAAAAAAACTTAGGTTTTCGGGAGATGTTATGAATGGGCACTTTGATGTTCTCATTCCCTACACTTACATGCCTGATGTACACATGGAGCGCACACAAATTGAGGATAAAAGTCGGTCGCCTTAAAAGGAGGGTGAGCCTAGTAATATAATAAGGACCTAGCTAAGAGGTTAAGACTCTAACTCTACACTGTTGTATGGAGACTGCATGGAAATAAATTGCTTTTCTTTAAACTTTAAACTTTAAGTGTTACATTTTTTAAAGTTTTCAGTATTGGAAAGAAAGCTACAGTAACTTTGTATAATAGTATAATAGTATTTGTTAAAGTACGGCCCGCTGACGCACGTATGACAGTTGAAGCGGCCCACCAATGGTAGTGAGTTTGACATGCCTGCCCTAAGACAAAGCTTGGAAACAATGAGAATTGACTTAAGAACATTTATGTTAGGCAGAATGCCCAGTGTGGTATGGTATTTGGCTTTGGAACTCCTGCAAAATGTCAAACTTAACTGAAGAATTTTTCTGTCCTCCTAGTCATGTGATCTTCTGTCCTCCTAATCACTCTAGGGTGATTTATTAAGGACCCTAGAGTACTTCCTGTGCCAGGGCTTATTGCCCAATGGAAGCACTTCCAGGTCATATGGAAGTTCCATATACTGGGAATACATCTCCCTGCAGCGTCCCCTTGTGGCACTCTTGGGCTCCAGCAGGGCTGTTTCTGGACTCCAACTCCCAGCAATCCCTGCTGGCTCCTGAATGAGCACCAACATGGATGGCTGCTTACTAGCATCTGGGGGAATTAAATATCCCTCTGTGACAGTCCTTCCCTGTCCTCATCTTTTATCCTGGCCAGTGAAGGTATTATGCACATGTTTGGTCGGGATGCCTGCCCATTTGTTTGGGGCTTCCCGCCTGGGTAGGGAATCGTTTCCGGCTGAGATATCCAGCCATCCCATATGGCAGCCTTGTCCATGTGCACCATTATTCAATCTCTTAGCCGGGATGCCCTTGTATTTACTCTGGGCCTCTCTTTCTGCCAGGATGCCTGTCCATCCCATTTGCCTTCTACAACACTTAGGTTTCTGATATTTTTGGTAAACTTGAGCTAGTACTTTTTACTTCTTTTTTACTTTTGTTGTCAAAGTTAAACTTAATTTGATTGAAAAAGTTTAGAAACCTGTCACATAATTTTGAGGTCAAAAGTATTTTTTTACAGTTACACAATGTTTTACCAGTCTCAATTTTGTTTATGTGTTTGTGTGCATGAGGTCTGCAGTGATCAATTACTTTAAGCCCGATAACTAAAAATGCTGTGGGGAACAGCCCGGACACAGACAGGTAGACATGTTGATTCACCACAAACATTTATTTACACTAATATTTACAACAGTAGTGAGCACAATACCCAGTGCCACAGCACCAATCACCCCTTCAGTCCTGGCCACAACTCAATGCCTTCTCTCAGTCTCTGGTCCGCCTCCACTCCTCTTTACCAAGCTTCGTCCACTTCCACCCGACTCTTGCCCCTGACTGGAGGGAGGCGGCCCCTTTTATACACCCCAGAAGGACTCCAGGTGCTTCCTGAGGGTTTCTGTAGCCACACCCCTGTGTGGCAGAAGCTCTGCCGGTATATCCGGAAGTCCTCCGGGTGTCCCCAATCATCTTCCCCCCAGTACTTCCGGGTGTGGCGGAAGTACTGAGGTCCAGGGCTCCCAAGGCATCGGGGCGCCCCCTGGCAGTGACCACGGGCCCCTACAGGGTTGAGCTTCCATGCTCTGTACCCGTGGCCGCCAAAGCAACCAGGGCGGATGCCCCCTCGTGTTCTGGAGGAGGCACAAGCCCTCCTCTGGTCCTCCTGGGCATCCCGTCCGGGTAGGAACCCCAGCCGGGTGCCACAATGCATTCCTTTTATTTGTTTACTACCTTATTGTCATCACATTGAAAGTAGACATAATTGCTATGTTGTGCTTGTCGTGAGTGCACGTTCACTTCCAGATGATTTGACAAACATGCTGCATTACTTTAATGGATATGCTTTCTCAATATTTAGGTAAGTTACTTAACTTATTTGTGAAATAACAAAAGTAATGTAATATGTAATATAATACACTACTTGACAAAAAGTATTTTTTTTGAACTTTTGATTAGTTTTTAAGTAAATAGTTAGTTAAAAATGATTTTACTCAACACTAAAAATAATGAAGTGGCTGATCAGAAAAGGTGATAAATAATAATAGGAACCATAAATGAAAAAGTTGGTTACTATATAACAATTTAAAATAGCAATCTAAAATCCAAGAGATAAAAATGAGACCTTTTTGTTTGGATAGTTATAGTATATTTGGCAGAAATAGAAGCAGTCCTCTCATAGTTTTCAGTGTAATTTGTAAGTGTGTTCTTATCATTGTTGACTCTAGCAGCAAGAGTCGTAAGGGAATGCCATCAACATGTGTGTAGCTCAGATCAGTTACTCTAAAAGATGAAAAGGAGGATAAACTGGTCACTAAAAAAGAAACTATTGCAATATGGCATACTTTTTTGTCAGACTGGGTTAAGGCAGCATGTGTGTGTCCTCGATCAAGATAGCAACATATATCAGCTAAATTACACTCTCAAACTTACGTGAAAAAATTGCATTGTAGTGAAAATATTTTATAATTAGCTAATATAATGATACATATCACTTATTAGTTTCTTTTATATTTATTTAATTGTCAAACAGCAACTTGGAAACAACATTCATTTTGAAAGGTGCTACATATTTATTTGGTATTTGGTACACTGTATTAATACCCGAGGGGTTTATAATTTCATATATGTGAAGTTCACACATTCAACAGGTGACTCTAAAAAGGCCTGAAGCAGAAGGTGGCATGGCACTGCATAACTTTCAGTTTTTTGACTGGTTGGCAAATATACACGCTATAAAGACCTTGAAATTGCCACAAATTAATGAAATTAAACCAGCTTGCTCAACAACTGAAATTAAATCTTGCCATATTTCTTAATAAACTCTGCGTCTTTGAACACATCTCACCTGGTAAAGAAGACCCAACAAAGACTCTTCTTCCTCAGGAAGATGAAACGTGCTAGATTCTCCTCTCGGCTGCTCACAAACTTCTACAGATCCGCTACAGAAAGCATTCTCTGTCACAGTATAACAGTGTGGTACGGCAGCTGCACTGCACAGAACAGGAAGGACTTGGTACGGGTGGTGAGAACAGCACAGAGGATCGTAGGAAGTCCTCTCCTAGACCTGGACTATGTATATGCTGGAAGGGTGCAGAAGAGGGCCAAATGTATAGCTGCAGATCTCACCCATCCGGAAAATGGACTGTTTGTACCACTGCCTTTGGGAAAGCGGTACAGAAACATAAAAACAGCATACTGAAAGACAGCTTTTTCCCCAGAGCTGTGAAGTCCATCTGCCCCTGCTGATACACACACATACATCTACATCTACTCCTAACCTGCCCCCCTGTAGACATGCACACACACTTTTCCTCGTAATCCTTCCCTGCAGACCCATGCACACAGATCACTGGTCTCTGCAGGCGTACTACCTCAGGAAAAGTCTGGACTTGATGATGTTTTATTGCTGCTGTCTTTTATACTTATTATGTTTATTTTATTATTTATAGTGTATTGTGTATTTTAAGTATTCTGCCTTGAAGCCAAGTCCTACCAACAAAAAGTTTCGTTATGTGTATGCATAATGACAATAAAGAATTCTACTACTACTTTGTGCCCCAATATATGCTAATTATTGTCAATATACCAATAATCCAATTGTCCAGAACATGGAACAAATGCAGGATGCACTTCAAGTCAGATAAGCTTTTATCTGTTGCTCCTTCACACAATAATCACCTTTTTCAACCTTCTCAAACATACACAATATTTAATCATTGGAAAATGTTCACTAAGTGAACTGTATATAGATAATAATAAATAATAATAATAATTAATTACATTTATATAGCGCTTTTCTCAGTACTCAAAGCGCTAAATAATAATGTATTTGCATCTTATGAACAATTATGCCTCAAATTTAATTTCCCAGCAGCACAATTTTTCCACTATTTTCAAATCAGAAATTTTGTTAAAAGAAACCTAAATAATTTTCCACACTTCCTACCCATTTCTATTCCAGATAAAATACTGATCACTAAGACAGCATCGCAGCAATATATAAAAACATCTTAAAGAATCTACCTTTCAAGGATCCTAGGGTATGGTGAGAAAAGGACCTTTCAATGAATATCTCAGAAAAGAAATGGAAGTTAGCCATGCATAGAATACACTCTAGCTCTATATGTGCAAAGCATTCAGTAATTCAACTTAAAATCTGTTAACGACGACGCTTGTCATTTAAAAGAGTCAAAAATGTATCCAGAGCAAAATCCACCCTGCAAGTGTTGCAATCTAGCACCATCCTCACTGTGCCACATGTTTTGGGAGTACATCAAATTAACATATCCTTGGACAAAAATCTTTGAACGTTTATCAAACAGTTTGGGTGTCACAATCATTCCTAACCAATTAACAGAAATATTTGGTGTATTTCCAGATGGGTTTAAAGTGGAGAAGGACAAATTGATTGTAATTGCCTACACCACACTACTAGCATGTAGACTTATCCTGCTTAACTGGAAAAACCCCAATCCACATTTTATAAATCACTGGATAACTGTCTTTCTGTATTATTTTTAAATAGAAAAAGAAATCCAATTCTGTTTCCTCTGGGCGCTCCGGTTTCCTCCCACATTCCAAAGACATACTGGTTAGGTGGATTGGCGATTCTAAATTGGCCCCAGTGTGTGCTTGGTGTGTGGGTGTGTTTGTGTGAGTCCTGTGGTGGGTTGGCACACTGCCCAGGATTGGTTCCCTGCCTTGTGCCCTGTGCTGACAGGGATTGGCTCCAGCAGACCCCCGTGACCCTGTGTTCGGATTCAGCAGGTTGGAAAATGGATGGATGGATGAAATCCAATTCTTGCATAGAAGATCTGTTCAAAACTTTCTAGAAACATGACAATACTTAATTTAAAAATTTTTAGAATAAGCATTTTTACAAAGGGACAAGGTTGTTTTCCCTTTTTTATTATTTAATTTTTTCCCATCTTCCCTCTTTCTCTAGGGTGGGAGTTGAATTCTTGCTTTGTTAGAATATGAAGTCATTTGTTGTATAAGTTCTCAGATTGTATTAAATTGATTATATACTATGTTACATTCTTTAAATAAAACTATATTAAAAGAAAGGTGCTATACAATATTGATGTAGGTAATAGATAGAAGATACCATTGTGTCAAAGTATACTTAAACTGATTTTGATTTTTCAGAGGTGACTCACTCTGTTTAAATTTCAGATATGCAAATGTTGTGCCTTCTACCATGTGTAAATGTATCAATTAATCAATCAATCAGTCAATCATTGTCTATTATTAAATAGTTTGAAAAAAGTATATAGTGATGCCACATAATGATAAATCAAAATTGAAAATGATTAAAAATAAACCAATTAAGTGTTAGAAGTGGCACAGTGGAGCACTGGCTATCTCTGCTGATTCACATACTCAAGCTGGGGTTTGAATCCCATGCCCATTGTCAGCATAGGCTTCCTTCTGGCTCTTCAGTATTCGTCTTACATCTCCAAAAAATTGCAGGCATGTAGGAAATTGGAGCAAGTGTGATAAAAAAATAGCATTTGCATCAGCTGTAAACTTCTTTTTACCTATAGGAAGGGAGAGCTGCTTTAATCAGGCCAAATGCAGATTCCAAATTTTTGTACCCCTCAAAGGACCAATCACCCAGTTTAATTTCTTTTTAAAAAAAACTGGGATTCATTTATGAATTACAATGACATGTAATATTTTCATAGGAATGTTTGGTCTTAAATTAAAGTTATTGCTATGGTCAACCTTTTGAGGTTATTTTCAGAGGTTTATGTTTCTCTTATAGTACTTTTTAAGAGAGTTTCTAAAAATGTGCATATTAATGAAGCAGACCCAGCTAAGTTTTCTGACATACAAAGTGACAGTCTGTTTAATTTCTTTGGATTTCTCTCACAGCAAGTCAAAATGATATGATCTCTTTTGAAATTTATGTGGCCATCCCAGTGGGCGACATTTGATCTCTGACTTAAATTATTTGTTTTAAATTCTTATAGTACATAAAAAAGATAAGTCAGAATGTACAAAGGGGAAATACTTTAAGTAATACTGTCTTCCATAATGCATGTCTATGCTTTTCTAGTATTCTTTATTTCATGTTTTCTAACACAATTTATTGTATTGTGTTACTGAATATAAATTTGGATTTTCCGTTTACTTCCTTGTAATTTATTCAAGTAAATTATGTTTATGTTATGTCAATAAAGTTATTCCTATAAGAATTTGTAAATGAATTGTAGCATTATGCTAGTTTTTCCCTATATGATTTGATTCTGATCATTTTGCATAACTCACTTTTTATTTTCTACAACTCTTAGTTTGCATTACAGGCAAAAGGCTATGACACTTTAAACTTTAAACTATTGGATTTTTTAAAGATTACTTATATTTAACAAAGATACAATCAATACACATACACTTTCATATAAAAAAGCAAATGTGGAAGTCAAAAGGCCTTGCTCTGTGGTAGCTTACAATAACACAAAGGGTTTGCAGGTCAAGCATTGACATTCTACCCTCTCATGTGCAAGCAACAGAAAAAATATAAGAAAAGTATGAAATTAAACATGCTCTACTGTCCGCATTGCATTCATTAGTGACACTCAAAATATGTAACACGAAGGATGTGTACTAAATCTGCATCAGTACAGCAATGGACACAAATTTACCTTTTCTGCTGTATTTATGTTGATGTTTTGTTTTCTTGTTGCAAAAAAATCCACCTTTTTAGGCCCATAAGTAAATATGTGCTTAGGAGGATACAACAACTTTTTGAGTACATCTTTAAGTGAACAAGATGTATTCTTTAATAGCAAGTCATTTACGGTGTTTTAATTCAGCATCATTATCCATACAATATTTTTGCATATTGAAATAATTAATTGATATTGGCAGTTTTTAACTGTGAAGATAATTTGGCTAATTTAGTGTATTTTTATTGGAATTTTTGTAAGTGCAGATTTTCTTAATGTCATTTCTCAAGTTTCACTGCCCTGCACAAACCTTATTATTTGGTAAGCACCATCTATTGGAATGTACAGTATTGTGTAATGCAGGGGTGGGCAAAGTCATTCCTGGAGGGCCGCAGTGGCTGCAGGTTTTTGTTCCAACCCAGTTGCTTAATAAGAAGCACTTATTGCACTAGAAACACTTCTGCTTCATTTTAGTTGTCTCCCTCATTAAGATTTTGAACCCTTATTGCTTATTTAAGTCTTAAACAGCTGCATTCTTGGTTTTTAATTGCTCCTTATTAGCAATAAGATGCAAATGAGAAAAAAAACCAGCAGTTATCCATTTTGCTTGTTACCCTTTACACCTGTGTGTATTTATCGTGCACTATTTGGTTTAATTAAATACTTGGAAAGAAAGAGAAGAGAAAAAAGAGAAGGATTGAGAATTACCCATCCGTTTTACACTTCAAAGTATTTGGATGATATCCTTAGAATGGAAAAAAAATCTAGGATATGAGAATGACTTGAAGTAGCAGAGTTAAAGCACTAACAAGCCATGAAATGTAATTATTGGCAAGGATTGTTTTCTAATTAAGCAACTGGGTTGGAACAAAAACCCGCGCCCACTGCGGCCCTCCAGGAATGACTTTGCCAACCCCTGGTGTAATGCATGTAATGATTAATTGCATTGCCTTTTTCAATCTAATAAAAGACAATCACAAACATTAGCACAATTACACTCATAAACATTTAATTTTATAAAAAATGCTATAATATTGTATCAACAAAAAAAAAACTGAAGTTATAACTGATATAAAAAAATCGATATATGTTGTGAACCGTAGGTCCATCATAGCACCTCCAACCCCAGACACAACCACAAAGACACAAGTCCAGTTCAAATGAAAGGTTTATTATAACAAAAATACCTTAAACAGGTTTCTTCACACAATTTCACAAGCACAATGCACTCCTCTTTTTTGTTCTTTCTTCTTCCTCCAATCTTCTCCAGATGGGCTTTGTCCATCTTCCCTTCCAGAGTCCAACTCACCCGGGTGAGGCAGAGCTGCTCCCTTTATGTATTGTATGAATATATGTGATATTATACATATGGTTTGTCTCAGTGATTAATTCCAGGCCCTTTATGATTTTCATTATACATTTTATTTTTTTCTAAATGCAAGTTAAAGTACCATATATATGCAAACGACACACACCTATGAACGTATATAGTGCTCTGAGTCTCTTCTGCCTTGAGAGTGTTTAAAAAGCATTATTGAATGGATATGCAATAATTTCCTTAAACTAAACAAGGAAACAGCACAAACTAGTTATTTGCTGCAGTCAATAATCTTAGGAGAAAACTAATCTGACCTTGCAAGTAAATCAATCCAGAATTTAAAGAATTTGGCCTCCTTATGGGCTCTGAGGTACATTTTAAATCAAATATTAACCATATTTCCAGGACTTCATTTTTTCATTTAGGAGACATAAGACAAGATTAATTTTTAATATCATTGCAAAATGTGAAAATATTAGTGTTGTTTTTAGCTACTCACTCTATTACAATTTACTCTTTTCAGAGGTACCAAAAAAAAATTGGCTGAAGTTTGTTCAAAACGAACTGGCAAGAATCGTAACGACATAAAAGCTGAACACAATGCCCATGCATTAGCATCATTACCTGTTTCTAGGATTGATTATAAATACTCTAAATTATCTATAATGTGGCACCTTCTGTTTCGGAAAACCTATCACAACACATCAGTAATTGTAATACAACACTTTTACTACAACTACTACTACTACTACTGTTACAACTGATCTCAGATTTTGAACACTGGCTTGCTCAATGTTCCAAGAGTAATGCATAAAAGAACTGGTGAAGTAGCTTTTTTCATTCTTCAACCGAAAATGTGAAATAATTTACTAATAGAGATACATCAAGAAAGTACTGTTGAATATTTAAAAAAAAAACTACTAAAAGCATAATTTTAAATTATCATTTTTATAATGTATTCATAGAGCAACTATTGTACTAGATTAAAATTAATATCGATTTAAAATTTGTTAAACTTTTTGTCTTTGAAACAAGGGTGTGTCATTATTAAGGTTTTATATTCAGACTGTGCTATTATTCATTTTTACTGCTAGTATTCATATTTGCTAGTACATATTGCTTTGATCTAATGTTTTACACTTTGTCTGCACAATTGAGCAATTGAGATAATAATGTAATACAAGGCACCTAGTGCAGGCAGATTGTCATTTCTGTCATACAGGGGTAGTGGCTGAAGTCGGATGCCTGCAATAGTGAGTAGCATTGGAGGGAATAATGCACCATTGGTGAATGACAATAAGTAAGATCCATTAGCCTCCAGTTCTTAAAGAAAACCTGTCAGGTCTTATTTAGCCAAAGCTAGTAAGTCTTTGTCTGGAGCACCGAGGAATGACAGGCGATGCAGGCATCACTCATAATCAGTGATTAAATATGGATATTTGTGGGTCCTGTGAGTATCTGCTTGTGAGGGTGTGTGTTAAGCTTAGTGTGTATGAGAATTGATCAAATGATAAAGAATCCAGTGAGTCCCAATCACCCCACAATAATACACAAAGAATTAATGTCAGTGTAACTACAATGATTCATTTCATCTTGTGTAAACTTCCACCTGGGCACAGAGCTACTGTATGTCCTTTCTTCTAATAGGTGAGAGATTTCTTCAAAATGATTTACTGGCTTTACTAAGCCCACCTAGCAGCTTTGAATGAGTGAATGTAAATGCTGAACTGATTGCAAGTCTATCATTGCCTTAAAATCAAAGCTATTTCAGTAGTTGTAATGTGACAATTACTGGACCTAGAGCTTGACATATTATAAAAAGAGTATCACTTTGTATTTATGATTTTGGTATGAAGGATGGTTGACATGTTGGCACAAGGGCATCATATGCAGCTGAAGATCACTGGAATTTGCACATTCTCCTCTTGTCTGGATGTGTTTTTTTTTTCTTCTTATTTTCCACATACCAAAGAAGTGTATGTTAGGCTGATTAATGTCTCTAAATTGTCCTAGTGTTAGTTTGTGTAGGTGTGTACAATTGTGCTTTGTACATTACTGTTACTTGCACCAGTGCTGCCATGGTAGGTTACAGACCTCTACTTCTTCTACAATGGACTAAAGGCAAAGAAAGTGGATGGGTGGAAGGCATGATGGTGCTTTATGTAAGAATGCCACCTCCCAGTTTCATTCCAAGTTAGTGTTGCCTCTATTTGTTTGCTGATGTGAATAATCTTTTGGAACTCTGGTCTCCTCTTCAAGCCCCGATTCCAGACTGTGGTTAAATGGGCTCTCAAAAAACTGACTTTCTGTCCAAATTATACTCCTATTTTTCAAGTCTTTCCCTCTAGTATTGACTCTTGTTCCTCTGACCCAGAAATAGAATAAGGAATTATGAAAATTAATTATTTAATTGGTTAAACTGTGATGGCATCAGTACTGCCTTAAAAGTTAAATAAAGATATTTCTAAATTTCTTTCTGAAAGTCATTATTGTCTCCCATTGACCTTCACTTCTATTAAAAGCGTGCAGAAATCGAAGCGATGACTAATGAAAAAATTCTACATTTACTGGTGCTGCTTAATCATGTGCAGACAATGGCAAAAACAAATGAATTCAGAAAGATAGAGGAAAAATGTATCAAATGTTTAAACTTTTTACAAGCCACTTTATTAGAACATGCTGTAATTTTAAATAGTGTGAATATATATCTTAATACATAATTCGCCAGTCTCCTCACTCACTCATGTCCGTCTGAAGCCGAATGCGCAGTCGCCTTCTGCGCACGTCGCCTTCTGCGCATGTCCGAAGCCAAATGCGCAGTCGCCTTCTGTGCAGCTGCCCGAAAAACCTTACGAGACCGACATCACGGCAGGCGGCGGATTTACGGCCACGAAAATTCAAAGAGAAAGGCGACTACAGCCGCGAAAATTCAAAGAGAAAGGCGTCTTCGATTAAAGCTCTAGAGGCCTGAAAGGCGATTTCGACTACAGCTCGAGGCCTAATTACGCATTCATTCAATACACCTATATCAGGTTTGTGGTGCTTATACTTATTATATATTACTAGCCAACCCGCGGCGTACCATACGCCGCATAATCAGGCTGCTTTTTTTAATGATTTTTAAGCACAGGGAGAAAATTAACATTTGAAAAATCGGAAATGTAATAAATCACCAAGAAAAGTAACATTTCATGTGCCCACCCCCAACTCGTCACCTGAGTCATTTTCCTCTTTGCACAGTCCATATGCATGTGTGAGTCACGTAGACTTTTCATTGTTGTTTGCGGTTTTGGCTGCTTTTCTATATATAATCCACCAAGTCATCCGACCATGGTAGTACCGAGGGGAGGCGTACAAAGGGCAGGGACATAATCAGTGCGAGCGTATGTGCCGCTAGCCATGTTTTTGAAAGTTTGGCCCTGTGCCTTATTAATTGTCATCGCAAAGGCGAGTCTAACAGGAAATTGTCTTCGTCTTAAAGTAAAAGGCAAATTATCCGCGACAAACTGTTTTTTACACGCTGCATACCAACTCGCGGCGTAGTATACGCCGCATAATCACGCTGCTTTTTTAATGTTTTTTAAGCAGAGGGAAAAAAATTAACATTTGCAAAATCCGTAACGCTGCTTTCAGTAAGTACAATGCACACACGTTTAATTTGTCAGACACTTTTTGCCAGCCGTCTTTTCTGGTTTGGGCCGCTTTTACAGTGTTACCTCTTGAAATCTTGAAATCCTTCGAGTAAGTAATTAACTAACACCCATCCACCCAGCTTGTGTGAAAAAAATGCGTCTGTTCTTTCATCATTTTGTTGCAGCCTATCAAAGACTTGCTGATCATGTTTTGTAGACTCAATATATATTGGCTTTTCATTCATCTCGGATTATTACATCCTGCTAGACTAATCTGCTACACGGCTGCGTTTGAAAAACCGACTTATCCCGGATGAGTTTCACCGGCATTAATGATTAGGAATCTGGTTGGAACAAAACCCTGCAGCCACAGGGGTTCACCAGGACCGAGTCTGGCAAACACTGCTGAAAGCCGGTACGTTAGAGTGAGCGAGAGCAGGCTCGAAGGCAATGTGTTCCTGTGGTATAGCGGGTCCATAGCTCCCCTTCAAAAGGCCATTTTTAATCAGGTGACTGACAGTAGTGGAGTCAGGCACAGAGAAGGTCAGCTGCAGAGAGAGCGTCTCGACTGTTGCAGGGCCTGAAGCAGGTGAGACGCTAATGAAAAAGAGGCACAGGGCTTATTGGTTTTTAAAGACTGCTTCCTTCATTGTGTTTTAACTTCAGTTTTAAAGGATTGCGCGGCTCTCCCTTGCGCTGCCTGTGTGTGCCTCTGTCTCTCTCTGGCGTTGCCTCTCTGTGTGTGTGTGTGCGCGCCCCTCTGTCTCTCTGGCGCTGTCTCTGTGTGTGTGCGCGGCTCTCTCTCTCGCGCTGCCTGTGTGTGCCTCTGTCTCTCTCTGGCGCTGCCTCTGTGTGAACCACGGTTCCACTGAGGTTGACTAATGAAAAGTCAACGTGGCTCAGAGCTGCAAGTGGACTGTGGCACATTCATCCATCCATTTTCTGAAACTGCTTATTTTACTATCACTAAGTCCTGCACACAGAATTGTAAATAAAGGCAAATATACATGAAAATGGTCAATTACAAATAGTTAGCACATACCAAAGACAGAGTGGAGGAAATGGAAATGGAATAATACAAACTTTACAGCAAAACACACCAGTGGAGTTGCTGTTCTTTCATAATATAAGTGTATAACAACAACAACATTTATTTATATAGCACATTCTCATACAAGAAAGTAGCTCAAAGTGCTTTACATAATGAAGAAAAGAAAAATAAAAGACAAAATAAGAAATTAAAATAAGACAATATTAGTTAACATAGAATAAGAGTAAGGTCCGATGGCCAGGGAGGACAGAAAAAAAAAAAAAAAAAACTCCAGAAGGTTGGAGAAAAAAATAAAATCTGCAGGGGTTCTAGGCCACGAGACCGCCCAGTCCCCTCTGGGCATTCTACCTAACATAAATGAAATAGTCCTCTTTGTATTTAGGATTCTCACGGAAGGACTTGATGATGATGGTCATGCAGACTTCTGGCTTTTAATCCATCAATGTTGGAACATCACGGTGCTTTGAGTAGATGGTATCACAAAGAAACAAAGGTATCACAAAGAAACCGGAAAAAGAAACAGAAGAGAGAGTAGGGGTTAGTACGGATTTTAGAGCCACCATGAATAGTTATTATAATGAATTGGCTATACAGAGTATCAGGATTAAATTAATGTTATGAGAAAGCCATGTTAAAATAATGTGTTTTCAGCCGTTTTTTAAAGTGCTCCACTGTATTAGCCTGGCAAATTCCTACTTGCAGGCTATTCCAGATTTTAGGTGCATAACAGCAGAAGGCCACCTCACCACTTCTTTTAAGTTTTGCTCTTGGAATTCTAAGGAGACACTCATTCGAGGATCTAAGGTTACGATTTGGAATATAAAACATCAGACATTCCGATATATAAGATGGGGCGAGATTATTTAAGGCTTTATAAACCATAAGCAGAATTTTAAAGTCAATCCTGAATGACACAGGTAACCAGTGTAGTGACATCAAAATCTGAGAAATGTGCTTGGATTTTCTTTTCCTAGTTGGGATTCTAGCAGCTGCATTCTGCACTAGTTGCAAACGATTTATGTCTTTTGGGTAGTCCTGAGAGGAGTGCATTACAGTAATCTAGCCGACTGAAAACAAACGCATGAACTAATTTTTCAGCATCTTTCAATGATATAAGAGGTCTAACTTTTTCTATGTTTCTTAAGTGAACAAATGCTGTCCTAGTGGTCTGATGAATATGCGATTAAAATTCAGATTACAGTCAACAGTTACCCCTAAGCTTTTTACCTCCGTCTTGTCTTTTAATCCTAATGCATCCAGTTTATTTCTAATGGCCTCATTGTATCCATTATTGCCAATCACTAAAATTTCAGTTTTCTATTTATTTAGCTTTAGAAAATTACTATTCATCCATATAGAAATACAAGTAAGACATTGTGTTAGCGAATCAAGAGAATCGGGGTCATCAGGTGCTATTGATAGGTACAGCTGTGTGTCATCAGCATAGCTGTGGTAGCTCACATTGTGCCCTGAGATAATCTGACCTAATGGAAGCATGTAGATTGAGAAGAGCAGCGGACCCAGGATAGAGCCTTGTGGAACACCATATAGGATATCATGTACATAACAGACACAAGCTAACAGTAGTCCTAATGAAAGTACTTTAGAAAATATTTTGGGTGGTTAGGAGTAGCGTGCAATTACCAAATTGCATTAGGTAGTATCTGGACATAAATGAGATTTTAAATTCAAACAATTATTATTATTATGATTGTTTATTCATTCACCTTCTGAATTTGCTTATTCCAGTTGAGGGTCATATTAAGGGAATGAACCCACATGTGGCAGCATTTTACAGCAGGGTAAATTCATGCACCTACACTACATCTAATCTATTTAAACTCTCCAATATATCCAGCTCCTTTATAATGTACAAGAGAAAATGCAGAACCTAGTAAAAACAATCCACACTGATACAAAAAGAGTGTGAACAGTGCAACAGTCCGTGAATGAGCCGTATGAAACATTGCCTCATAAAACTGTGTGGTAGCACCACTGATTTGTCAAAGTCCCAATCTATCATGTTCTGCCTTTCATACTAATCTTATTTTTGAAGGATTTTTCAGAAATACAAATCAGCTGTTCATCTATTTGCTTACCTAAAAATAATGCTCAGAGAGCCAGCTTGGAGAAGGCACTCAAGAAACATAAGGCACACAAAAGAATAGCCACATACACCGCCACATTGCAATTTAGTAACAGCGATCAACTAACAACATGGGTTTGGTCAAAGGAAGCACACTGGGGAATACACAGGAAACCAGAAAAAAAAAAACAGGGAGAGCAAGCCGGCTGAAGATGGAAATCACTTTGGCCAACACAGGTTTTCAAATGAGGTACAGTGCTAAAGCTCCTGCTACTCTAAGCTTCAGTCAAATAAATTTGTGTAATTAATAACAATACAAAGAGATTAACAACATTCCCTGTGGAAAGTAAAAGTATTTTTTCTGATATTTGGTAAAACATATAAAATAAAAAGGATCAAATTCTTACAAATATATAAAATGTATACTCTAATGTTTAACCTTTCCCTAATTTTAGTTGTCATTGTACTTTCTCTATCATTACATTTTAACTATTTTAAAAAATGTTTTAAGGTTAAATTATAAAACTTAATCCCCACCTGCTACAGTTTTATACACAATTTACATAACATTTCTATTATTATTAAAGTTATTAAGCAGTTCGCATACGTTTGCAACCTGAGATTTTTCTACTTTTTTTGCATATAACAAAGACATATGATTTACATTTGCCATTCCAACAGATTGCACATCACAAACATTAACACTGCAATCTTTTTTTCGTGTCTGCCGTTTCTATAGGAGGGTGACAATGAGTTAAATTCCAATGGATGTTTTTCAAATGTTGACAAGCAATAAGCAAAAGGAATCAATGAAAACCACAGACAACAAAAACAGCAAAAAAAAAAACAGTACGAGGAAAGTTCGAAGAAAGAGATTTTTTTTACAATGTTTCTGTTTGGGGATCGTTGTGCAAACGTGCACATCTGAGCTGCGACCACAGATCTAACTGCTCTGTGGATGATTCGTTCAAGCATTTCAAGGTCACTTCGTTGTAATGAAAGCATCTGTTGAATGTACTTCGTAGTAATGTGATTTCTATAGATTCATGTCATATGGGGAAACTTTCGGGACCATAAAAATACTTTGTTGTAATACTCTCTCACCTCGGTCTCTCTCCTCTCTCTGCATCGCTGCAAAGCCCCGCCCACCAAGCATTCTGAAAAGTCTGAGTGAGTCGCCATTGCCGGCAATTCTCTCGCGGTCCGGCTGTCAGACGGCTGCGGACCGGTAGTGGGCCGCGGACCGGGGGTTGGGGACCCCTGCTCTACAGTTTGCATATACACCATACAGGTACATGCAGTTCTTACACACCTAGAGAACAAGGACCGCTATGTCCGATTGCTGTTTATTGATTATAGTTCGACTTTTAATACTGTGATACCAGCTAAGCTCTCCACTCTAGATGTGTCACCTACTCTGCAACTGGGTCCTGGAGTTTTTAACAGGCAGACCCCAGACAGTCTAGGCTCTACACCTGGAGGTAAAATTGGTACAGAATATCATTGGAACTAGGGAATCCATGAAACTGCTGTAATTCCCGGGAAAACGGGAACGGCCAAGCTCGCATATATAGCGTGTAAAAGTGTAAAAATCGATCAAAGAAATAACAGAGTTATAGTTGAAAATAATAATATTAAGGTGGCACCATTGCTGCAGCTTGCACTTCATCAGACAACAGCTTTGAACAGCAACTTGAAATTGCAATGCATCAGTCTGTTGCATCCACATTATCTGTGCCAAGAAACTTGCCATCACATAATGATGACAAGAAACTGGATGCATCAGTAAAAGCTGAAATGGCGCTGTTTCAGAGCAATTGTAAGCGCGGGCGTTGTTTAGAACAAGTGTATCAGTATCTGATGATTGTGCCACCTACTTCAGTTGAGGCAGAGCGCGCTTTCTTAGCGGCTGGCGTACTCTGCATGAAGGTGCGCTCTAGCGTGGACGACCACACGCTGGACACGTTAGTAATAAAAATAATTCATTACATTTATATAGCGCTTTTCTCAGTACTCAAAGCGCTATCCACACAGGGAGGAACCGGGAAGTGAACCCACAATCTTCCACAGTCTCCTTAATGGAAAGCAGCAGCTCTATCACTGCACCACCTGTGAGGACGTTGTGCTTTTTATGCTTTTATTACAACTAAAGACACATGTACTTACAGTGCATCCGGAAAGTATTCACAGCGCATCACTTTTTCCACATTTTGTTATGTTACAGCCTTATTCCAAAATGGATTAAATTCATTTTTTTCCTCAGAATTCTGTACACAACACCCCATAATGACAATGTGAAAAAAGTTTACTTGAGGTATTTGCAAATTTATTAAAAATAAAAAACTGAGAAATCACATGTACATTGTGGAGGATGGCCAGGGTTCATGCCTGGCCAGGACGTCCCTTCTACTTGTATTCCAGGGGAGCAGCCATGGACTCAATACCTCCCCCGGGACGCTTGGTGGCAGCCTCCCTGGTTGATGCCTCAGTTTCCCACAGGGTTTCATGGGAGATGGAGTTCTTCCCAACCCTGTGGGGACCTGGGATGGCCACCAGGGGGCGAGACAGAGATGGTTAAGCCCAGCTGGTCTAATCATGGGCCCCACATGGGAATGCCTGGCCAGGACGTCCCTTCTATTTGTATTCCAGGGGAGCAGCCATGGACTCAATACCTCCCCCGGGATGCTTGGTGGCAGCCTCCCTGGTTGATGCCTCAGTTTCCCACAGGGTTTCATGGGAGATGGAGTTCTTCCCAACCCTGTGGGGACCTGGGATGGCCACCAGGGGGCGAGACAGAGACGGTTAAGCCCAGCTGGTCTAATCATGGGCCCCACATGGGAATGCAATTGGATACAGGTGAGCAAGCACCAACAGCACTCCCAGAAGGGCCATAAAAGAGGCCAGCGACCACCACTCAGGGCCAGAATCGGGAGGAAGAGGATGAGGTGCCTGAGAGGAGTGGTGTTGCCAAAGGAAGGACTGCTGACATTATTAAAGAGGTACTTTGGGGCTGTGTTATACCTGTGGGGTTCACGGGGAAGACGTGCCCCACAGGTGAAGAAAAAGATTTGTGTTGTGTTAAGTGCTTGTGGGACTGTGTTGGGCCTGTGGGACACAGGGAAGACGTGCCCCACGGCTGAAGAGAAAATAAAGAGTTGTGTTCAATTCATATGTGTCTCAGTGTGAGTCTGTGCTGGGTCGGACGCTTATATAGTGCCTTTATTCACAACATAAGTATTCACAGCCTTTGCTCAATACTTTGTCGATGCACCTTTGGCAGCAATTACAGCCTCAAGTCTTTTTGAATATGATGCCACAAGCTTGGCACACCTATTCTTGGCCAGTTTCGCCCATTCCTCTTTGCAGCACCTCTCAAGCTCCATCAGGTTGGATGGGATGCGTCAGTGCACAGCCATTTTAAGATCTCTCCAGAGATGTTCAATCGGATTCAAGTCTGGGCTCTGGCCGGGCCACTCAAGGACATTCACAGAGTTGTCCTGAAGCCACTCTTTTGATATCTTGGCTGTGTGCTTAGGGTTGTTGTCCTGCTGAAAGATGAACCGTCGCCCCAGTCTGAGGTCAAGAGCGCTCTGGAGCAGGTTTTCATCCAGGTTGTCTCTGTACATTGCTGCAGTCATCTTTCCCTTTATCCTGACTAGTCTCCCAGTTCCTGCCACTGAAAAACATCCCCACAGCATGATGCTGCCACCACCATGCTTCACTGTAGGGATGGTGCCAGGTTTCCTCCAAATGTGACGCCTGGCATTCACACCAAAGAGCTCAATCTTTGTCTCATCAGACCAGAGAATTTTCTTTCTCATGGTCTGAGAGTCCTTCAGGTGCCTTTTGGCAAACTCCAGGTGGGCTGCCATTTGCCTTTTAATAAGGAGTGGTTTCCGTCTGGCCACTCTACCATACAGGCCTGATTGGTAGATTTCTGCAGAGATGGTTGTCCTTCTGGAAGGTTCTCCTCTCTCCACAGAGGACCTCTGGAGCTCTGACAGAGTGACCATCGGGTTCTTGGTCACCTCCCTGACTAAGGCCCTTCTCCCCCGATCGCTCAGTTTAGATGGCTGGTGAGCTGTAGGAAGAGTCCAGGTGGTTTCGAACTTCTTCCACTTACGGATGATGGAGGCCACTGTGCTCATTGGGACCTTCAAAGCAGCAGAAATTTTTCTGTAACCTTCCCCAGATTTGTGCCTCGAGACAATCCTGTCTCAGAGGTCTACAGACAATTCCTTTGACTTCATGCTTGGTTTGTGCTCTGACATGAACTGTCAACTGTGGGACCTTATATAGACAGGTGTGTGCCTTTCCAAATCATGTCCAATCAACTGAATTTACAACAGGTGGACTCCAAATAAACTGCAGAAACATCTCAAGGATGATCAGGGGAAACAGGATGCACCTGAGCTCAATTTCGAGCTTCATGGCAAAGGCTGTGAATACTTATGTACATGTGCTTTCTCAGTTTTTTTATTTTTAATAAATTTGCAAAAATCTCAAGTAAACTTTTTTCACGTTGTCATTATGGGGTGTTGTGTGTAGAATTCTGAGGAAAAAAATGAATTTAATCCATTTTAGTAATAAGGCTGTAACATAACAAAATGTGGAAAAAGTGATTTTGCTGTGAATACTTCCGGATGCACTGTATATGCTTAGAGGACTAAGTGTTTGAAGAACAAATCTTGCACATAAAAATAAATAGAAAGTCCATGTGTTTACAATAGAAAGACAATGAAATCTAGTGAGAAAGAAATGTAGTAAAAGAAATGTAAAGCACATTATTTTAAGGACTCAAAGAAAAATCGAGTTTATAAGTTTTAACATAAACAGGTGGTTTCTTTATAACTGGTCCAAGATATATCTGTTATAAATATCTCTTGCATCCAAAACAAATACTTATAATGTTGACTGGATCTGACCTGGACCATGACATTGTGGGGTTAGCATGTGCCTTGTATTTATCAATGCCAAGGCTTTGGCTCCATGTGACTGGTGCTTTTAAATAAGTGTGTTTATTAAATTGAAGGATTTAATAGTAAGAAAAAGCAAAAGAAAGAGCCAGAGATTTAAGTAATTCTGCATTTAATGTGTATTATTTGATTTTTTTTACATTTATAAAACAAAATATATTTAAATATTTCCTTTTCATTAACTTCAGAACAATTTATTATATTTCATCATCAATAGAGTCACGGTTGCATTGTATCAGTGAAAAAATATTCAGATGTTTTTATGACACCAAACATTTTTAATCGCTACAACTCCCTTCTTGTGCACTGTTTCAAAGATTATGGAACTATAAAGTGAAAGGCTTTAGCTTTTTCATTAATCACACAATAACAGATAAGAAAGTTATTTATTTTCCTGACCAACACTGCTTTATCTTCACATACTGTATACTATTCATTATATATACAGTATATTTTAAAACTCTTCTGTCTGATGGTCCTTCATCATCATCGTGTTGTCACAGCAGTCCTTCTTCAATGAGATGCTCGTCCTCAACAACATCATCATAATCCATTCTGTCTTGTTCTTTAGGATAAGGTGAGAACCTGGAAATGAAATCATTCCTTAACAGCACTTTATAAAAGAATGGAAGGTATATATTATATAATGTACATCTGCCAATAATCACAAATATTTACTGTAGAATCAAATGCTTTAGGTTTAGGTGTGCTAATTTTTTAATGGACATTTATATAGTCTAATTTTTAGAGCCGTGTGTTTACAGTCAGAAACAGATTCCTGGATAGTACTTAAAACTCACCTGGTTTATGATTCTTGCTTTTTAAAATAGTTAAAGCTGCTTTCATAGCACTACCAGGTTAATGACTAACTAAAAACATCCTGGAACTGTTGCAATTATTTTTTTACATTATGTACTGCTTGGTGTGTGGGTGTGTTTGTGTGTGTCCTGCGGTGGGCTGGCACCCTGCCTGGGATTGGTTCCCTGCCTTGTGCCCTGTGTTGGCTGGGATTGGCTCCAGCAGACCCCCGTGACCCTGTGTTCGGATTCAGCGGGTTGGAAAATGGATGGATGGATGGATTATGTACTGCTGTACCTGCTCTTGGGTGATCCACGTATTCATCAACATCATCGTAGTTGTAAGGCACTTCATCAGGAGCAATGTTATCTGTGAAAAAAACGTGGCATAAATTCAACTAACAGACAGGTTGCACTGAATTGAATGTACAAGGTACAACTGTCTGTGATACATGCATTATAAATAAAAAATGTAAATTCCTAATAGCTTCAGAAGTACTGGAACATCATTATTGGAAAAATACTCACAAGTGGACAGTCTGAAGCTGATAGCCAAAGAAAAAAGAGAGCTGACAATCAGTACAGATAATACAACTCATTAATAGTAGCCTTGTTTACACTGCTCTCATTTTCATTCTCATTTATATGATTTTCAGTATGAGTATGTTAAGTGAAAAACAACCATATTTACTTTTATTATTTATTATTTATTTATCTAATAAGACACCTCCTGCAATTAGCTAAAATTAGTTAAAAAAACTATTTTCACTCCTCTGTAACAAAAACAAAAGATGTGCAAAGTTTACAACAAAGTTTATAAACATCCATTCATTTTAATTCCAAAACAGGATACAAAACTGCAGAGGACACACTCAAGTACAATCCAACATCTGTCCATTTTTGAGTCTTCAATAAATATCACATTAAAGCTGTGCTGCTGTAGATAGTTTATACTGTAATATAGGAGTGATTCTAAGCCCTTTACTCCACTCTTTCAAAAGTGATTTGTTCATTTTCAAAATTAAAAACACAAAAGAGGGATGACAAATGTGAGAATTCAAAGTGCTCCAAAAAAGACAACAGAAACCCTAATGTACGACTGGAGCTGATGTCTTTGTCCTACATCCATTTGTGAATATCACAGACCAGTTACACTGACCTGTAGCCAGTCCTCCAGAGTTTTATTTCTGGTCTAAAGCCCTAAAAGGAAATACTTATTGGGAAATTTGTGTAGCTATAAGGCCTCCCAGGAACTGATCTGAAACGGTGCTCAATTCTTATTCCTATTTTTCGTATGTTCTCTCTCTTAATGCTTTGATGGGCTCTCCACTGCTTCATGAAGTCTTGCATTTGGGATGTGTTTCAGAATCAAGCCTTAGCAATATGTTTACTTACATTAAACTTTAAAACTGTAGCATGATGCCATGTCCTTAAATGTTTATATTTTTTTTAAACTAAGATCAAATTGAAAAAGTTATAACAGCAACTTCAATGCCATGAATACTTTGAAACCACTTCTTTCACTATTGTTTGGTTTTGCAACAATATTTTAGTAAACCATTGTTTTCATAATGTTAAGAACCCTTTACACATATAGATTTTAAACCTGCTTATAAGAGAATAACATGTAACCAAAGCCCATTTTAAAACAGACAGCAATCAGCCTAACCCTTAAGACCTTTAGACCAGAGCAGCAATTCCCAGCCTAGGCAGACAAGTGGAGAATACTGACCTCATAAATTTATAATGTGCAAATAGTGTACTACACAAACAGTGGGTCAGCCATAACTTAAAGTAGGAGCTTTCAGGGTGAGATACAGCAGCAGTACCCAATACTCCACTGAATTTGTTTTTAGATCTGCATGGGACTTAAAGAGAAATTCCTGGCTGTTTACTCAATACAAAAAAGTGACACTGTAAAAATATCTACCTGATTTAATAGGAAAGACATACTATAATCAAGTTTTTGGGTACTGACCTGAGAATTTGCTGAAGAACATATTTTGGTTCAGTTTGACAATGTCACTCAATTAACCTATCTTTTAACACAAATACACCTGGTATAAAATATTATTTTCCTTTAATTTTTAATTTATTTTTTTATTTCACCATTATCTGTTAGTCTATACAATTCTCTCTGCAATCCCTGCTATGCTTTATTTGTTGTTGTAATGTTTTAAAATATAAGGTTTTATTGCCTAGAATGAATATCCACCTCAGTATTAAACAGCTCATACACGTTCACAATTCCTGATGTAACACTTTTTTGATAATGAAAATATTATATTTGTCACACACTCATGGAGCTAACTCATTAAAAGAATGTCACAGCTCATATTCTTAATGTAAGTTTTCTTACAAAGAATAGGTAATTTAATTATTACCTCAAAGTATGCATTATAAAAATGTATTTATGTTAAATAAAATATCTGGAAAACCATCTGATTTTTGGAAATTTGCATCGGTATCATCATAATACTCTGCCGCTGCATCTTTCAAAGATGTCAGTGGTTAGCCTAAAAAGAATACAAATGAGTACATAGATAGATAGATAGATAGATAGATAGATAGATAGATAGATAGATAGATAGATAGATAGATAGATAGATAGATAGATAGATAGATAGATAGATAGATAGATAGATAGATACTTTATTAATCCCAAGGGAAAATTCACATACTCCAGCAGCAGCATACTGATACAAAAAAACAATATTAAAGAGTAATAAAAATGTAGGTAAAAACAGAGTACAGAGTACAGCAACACAACATTTTACTACCAAAGACCATATCACAGTTCAGTTGTTAGATTCTCAAAATATTTTCCACTACCTGAGATATGTTCATTCTCACTATCCTCGATATCCTCATAGTCATAGGGCAGCTCATCTGACAACAGACTTCCTGTGAGTGTGAAATACTCAAGACTGGTCGCGCACCCGGCATGGATGAAATCGCTCCCGAAATGTTAAAACACGGAGGACAACCACTTATAGACCGTCTTACATCTCTCCTTAACAGGTTCTGGGAAACAGCGACCGTTCCAGAAGACTGGAGAAAAGGGGTCATCGTAAAAATTCCAAAGAAAGGGAATCTCGCCGACTGCAACAACTGGCGTGGAATTACCCTCCTCTCCATCCCAGGCAAAATGCTGTGCCCCATCCTGCTCCGATACCTACGTCAAGCTGTTGACCACCTACTCCGCGAGGAACAAGCAGGGTTATGCAACAGGAGATCCTGCTCCGAACAAATCTTTGTCCTACGGACAATCATCGAACAAAGTACCGAATTGCAGCAAAAACTGTCAATAAACTTTACCGACTTTACTAAGGCATTCGACAGTATTCACTGCGAGACTCTATGGAAAATCGCCGGAGTCTATGGCATCCCAGTGGAGTTCGTCAACATCTTACGAAATATATACCTTGAATCGAGCTGCTACGTACGTACGGACTATGGCATCTCCGAGGCCTTACGGATCGACACGGGCATGCGCCATCATTTCGCCATTTCTATTCCTGCTGGCACTTGACTTCGTCATGTGCCACGTCCTTGGACACGCCCACCATGGCCTTCAGGGCCGCGATGGGAGACGAATAGCAGATGTAGACTTTGTGGATGATTTTGCTCTACTTGGCCCCACCCAACAATCCCTCCGTGATCTCACTGAACTCTACAACGTGAGGCGGCAAAAATCGGGCTCTTTATTAGTGAGGCCAAGAGCAAGGTCATGTGCATCGGCTATGCCCGTGCAAACGGCCAACAACAGCTTGAAGAAGTCGACCACTTCACCTATCTTGGCAGCACCGTGGCGCCTGATGGGGGGGGACAGACATCGATGGAGTCTGCCATATTGGGAAAGTGTCATCAGTAATGCGACAACTGGGACCAATATGGTGATCCAACGCCATTACACTGCCAACGAAGATATGACTGCTAAACACGACCATCATCCCTATGGCGATATATGCGAGCGAAACTTGGAAGTCATCTGCAGCGATCATGAGACACCTGAACGTGTTTCAGCAACGCTGCCTATGGCGAATACTGAAGGTCCCCTACCAGGACCACATCAGCAATGACGAAATCCTTCAACGAACAGCTACCCAACCTCTAGCGAGCACTGTAGTGGATGCCACTTTCAATTTGCTGGCCACATCCTCCAGCAACCGATACATCGCCTTCCAAAGATCACTATGAGCTGGACGCCCGCCCATGGCACACGAAAGCGTGGCCGCCCAAAACAAACATGGCAGCGTTCTTTCAACGAAGACCTACGCGCTTTAGACATATCATGGGATGAAGCTGAAGCCGCTGCTGCTAACCGAATTCGTTGGCGATCTCTTAGCACCCAATGTACCACCTGGCATGGGAGGAACTAAGTCCAAGTAAGTCATATTGTACTGATAAGAAAATGGACAAATCAGTCAGTCTTTCATCAAATCCAGTCTAACTACACAATGGATTAGTGAACAGCCAGAGTACAGCCAAAACGTTATAGTCACAATATGAGAAAAGAAAACTTGTTAAAGAAAACACTGAAGTTAAAAATACTGAAAAATGTAAACAAGACAGATGGAAGAAAAGAATCATGGTCTTGAAATTCCATATGCTCTAATTATTAAAAATAGCAAATAAGAGGAAAAGAAAGTGAGTGGTTCATTAGTCTTCATGGACAGAAAGTTTAAACGTTGTCAGCTTATCAAAAGTTGTAAATTTAGCACTTAAAGCCTAAAACCTGAGTTGGAAATGACTGATGGTAATTGTGCAGATGACATCCAAATATGAATGAATTACTGGTCTTCTCTGTTGCTTTCAAGTTGCAAACGTTACAGAAGATCTTCTAGGGACTCTTTCACGTGAAGATCTGAACATTTCCTTCGAAACAAAACTTCATGGCCAGCAGTACATCAAGAGGTCAGCATTATTTACATTTTTTTAAGAAACATTGTTGAGCAAACAATGTAGTTATTATCACTTTTGCTTTGTTCTTTTTGTTGAGATTAAAGACTCCTGAAGCAACTTTTATGTCAGAAGTGTCACTTTTAAAAGAAACCAGCCTCTCTAAAATCTTTCAACTACTAAGCCCCAAATACATACTTCATAGTGACAGTGAGTTGGAGCAGGTCAGAAAACATTACTTTGAACTGCAGCACATAGGGAAAGAGGTGCATTGTATTCTTTCAAAGGATCTGCGCTGTAGATTAATTAGAAATACAGTGACCAACATAGTGCCCATAATGAGGACAACAACAAGTGAAGACCGATATACCTTCAAACATGAGGTTTCTTCAATGGCAAAACGTATAATCAAGTATTATCCAAAGCTATGTGCAGCTGAAGATCAAAATTCATGGGTGAGTGTAAGTAACTAGTTTTTATAGGGGTTTTAGACTGAGCAGTCACACCTTGTATTCACTTGCACACTTTTTAAAAAAGTGTAATGTCATTACAGGAACCTGTGTTTAAACAACTCCTGAAAGGGCTACAAAATATCCACACACCTCAGAAGCAACAGGGCTGTATGCCTCAAATAAATAAAGAGATGTCTCGACAAGCCTGATGCTGCTGAAGTCAAGAATTCAGGCGAGGCCGATTCCACTGCATCATCGGGGAATTCTATTGCTTCAGTGACGCTTGTTAACATGTCACATTTTAGTCGTACCCAAGAAGTTACAGCAGAGAAAGAATCTGGTAAGTGCACAATAGAGATGGTCAAATCCCATCTTAGTTCAGACTGTTTAGAAAACACAACTGATTTGATTTTTCATTTATATGTTTTTGCAGCTGTTGACACAATAGTTGACAGCCACTAAATACAGGCCAGGCACTGCAAAACACTACAGGACCGTTACAAGAAGCCAAAGCCAAATAAATTTGCAGTTACCCAGCTCCTTGATCATGAACTTAATACACAGAGGTCATTTATAGATTCTATGGGAGGCTTACCCATGCTTTAAAGAACTGGATCATGTAAGTACATAAAACACAGACATTTGACTGAATTATTTTTGAAAATGGTTTCTTAAAACAAAATATGTGCTAACTTTGGAGAGTGTGCTTATTTTATAGGTAATGGATGAAATGTGTTGTATTCTTTGTTGGAATAATCTTAACTGCATCACAGAAGTTAAGAGCAGATGGGACCAGTTTTTATGGAAAAACACAGTTCTATGGTGTAATGAAGAAGATCCTGAAGCCTCCAAATATGCACGATGAGGGTAAAATTTGTCATGCATATTTTATTCAAACTCATTTTATAGTTAGTTATGCACTTTACTCAGTGTTGCAGCATGATAGGCCTAAATGAAAGTCAAATTGAAGTTGTTTAAAGTTATAATATTTTGCAGTTGATGCTCAAAGGGTTGCACTTTTTTATGCCATTTTTTCCATAAAGACCAAGTCATATTATAGTAAGCCAAACTTTGAGAAATTTTCATGCAAAATATTATTGCTGCTCTCTTTGCCAGTAACTGTTGATCTGTGAATTCCAGTTTCCCTTTTCTTCATTGTATTAGAAAGTTGTACTGTGTTATTCTGAAATAAATTTTTGCCTTTATGTTTTTAAAAAGCCATTTATTCGCATTGTAAATAGTTTTATCAAGCATCTATTTAAGATACAACAGAATAATAAACTGACACTATCCTTTATTAGGTAAAAAATAATGCAGGAATATTTTAAAGAATACTTAAAACTTTAAATATGATCTATGTAAGGTTAATTTCAATTGTTCATTCATGTTCTAGTATATTAGTAGGTAAAAATAATACCAGACATCATATAATTTTTGTTATAAATCATTCTTCATTTAAAGCTTGCTGTATGTTGTTGTTTTCATTAAAAGGAGAATGTTTGAGTTATATTAGAACATAATATGAAAGATATTTAATAAGAATTATGTTCTTTTCTTCATTTTTTTTTCATTAGTGAAAAATGCCATCGCCATGTTTAGAGCTCTGCCATCCATGTTTCCTTCACTTTCTCTACCCCAAAAAAAGTTGTGAAACAAAACATGAGGCATTAGTTCATGTCCTTAAGGTATAACTTTGCATTTTTACATTGTTTAAAGGAAAAATAAAAACAGTTCCTGCAATTCTATCCATCTGTGACTGGCAGCAATTTTCAGGGTTGTTTTTAATGTTAGCTACAGGAATGACATTATACATTAACCCATTTGAATAAAAGGGTTCAACAGAATATAACAATCTTCAATTTTTAGTGATTTCTTTGCTATTTCAATTACAAGTTGTGTATAACTGCTTCTGTTAAAATTAGCACATTAATTTAGTATTATAAATAGGTAAATGTATAATAAATCTGTATAGGACTGCAGAGGATAAAATACATTCAGCCTGTTTTCTTTGTTGGTTTTAGTTTGTCTTGAAGACCTCCAAGAATCCTGATGCCTTTCTACAGCAAAGACCACTGTCTAGCCCTGCCTTTATTGTGGACCAAGATAACTGCATGCTGGCTATTGGAAGTGAGCCTGTGACAACTTTCCCTCAAGAAATGTTGCAGGAAGGTATCATGTACCTTATGGCATATTATTATGCACTACATTTAACATATCCTAAGTGCATTGCCGCTGTCCTCTCTGCAATTGAAACTGAAATATTACTGGACACAATTCATGAGAAGGATGTAACTGCGTCATACAGGAAAGCCTTAGCTGAATGGAAACAGTTTATTGGTCAGTAATCACTGAGACACTACTTAAGCCTGGCCAACATAATTAACTTGATACATTTTGAAGCAAAATGATTGGTTAAGTGTAACTGTAAATTAGGTAAAGTGTGATTTAGAAACCATTAACAGAAATTGTACATACATTCCAAATAATTTGAAGGGAAAATACAAATATGCTAGAAGAAAAATTGTGTGAGCCAAATGTAGAACAGGAAATGCATATCTATGATGTACTGTATATAATTACCATAATATTTGAAAATCAATTAGATAAATTAATTATAAATAATTAGATTTTTTGTGGATTTTAACATGTTAGGTTGTACTTTCTTTGTCCTGTTTTTTGGCAAAGTTACCACTTAAAATTTTGCAAGTTTATGTTATGCATTTCTGACTGTGAGTTGTGACAAGATGAGACAGTTCTGAACTACAATGTACAATAATGATATGGATATGACTTTTGTGTTATATTCAAGGTAATCTTCCTGTGTCAACTGATTTTCATGTGCTTATGTTTTTCTCTGTTTCCGTATTGTAAACACAGCAGTAGTGCTGATGTAAAACTTAAATAAAGAGCAGTGCTAATGATTATGTCTTTATTGTAAGTTATTTTATGTATTCAGGAAGCCAACATATATCAGGAAATTATATCTTAATTATGTGTCTTGAATGTAGCAATGAATTCTTAATTCAAACCTCTGCTAAAATATTTGGCTTCAATTTGAAATGAAGGCCATCCTAAAATGGGAGCACTGTGCTACTTTTACCTTATTCTTTTGTAGGTGGACTGAAATGTGTTGTATATATCATGCAAATATAGCTTAGTATGTGTTGATGTTAACTAATTTCAGGATTTTTTAAAAATCCAAGTCAATATATCTCGCCCCATTGGCATATAATTTTGATTATTTCAAGCATGTATTTCTTAATAATCATATTTTTTTTTCTTATTCTGTGATTTTTGTAAAATAATTTTCCTGTTTTAAGATATATGCTCTGAGATTAAATATTGGACTACCTATTTCAAGATGAGCTAACTTGTTTCATGTAACAAGACTTTCATTCTCCACTGGTATTAAGAATTTTCCACTTATATTAGTGATTTATTCTTTTGTTCCTTGGCCTTCATTTTTCAGTGTGCTAAAATTAAGAATGCAAAACAACTGAATTCAAAATTATTTTCTAATATTCAGTGCATTTCCACTTTAGAAAGTCTAATCTCAAGTAATTTGTTATAAAAACTGCATTTTCTACATATTTCAAACCTTTGAACACCTATCAGCTTTCTTATTTCTAGACTGGAACTAACTTATTTTAAGGTGTCTTGGCTAGTAAAATTATCTTGCTGCATGGACAGATAATTTCACTAACATTAAGTCATTTTCTCCTGAAATTAAGTGTTTATATCTTATTTCTTAGCTAAGTTTTTTGCAGTGTATGACAAACTCTAAACTGAAGGATGATTAAAAAATATTTTAACTTGCCCACCTAGAGACAGTCATAAATAGGAAGGGAGGGGAAATTTCACTCAAATAATTAATTATCAGTTCTGCCTTCAGCAATGCCGGTAATTAAGTAATTCGGTAAGGCTCCTGCTTTATTTACCTTACCTTTTTGTGATGTAGAAATTGGGTCTCCAGCTGTTAGCCTTATATCAAGGTAACTGAAGCACACTTGTTTTAAGAAACAAAATAATACATATTACAGTAATCCCTCCTCCATCGCGGGGGTTGCGTTCCAGAGCCACCGGTGAAATAAGAAAATCCGCGAAGTAGAAACCATATGTTTATATGATTATTTTTATATTGTCATGCTTGGGTCACAGATTTGCGCAGAAACACAGGAGGTTGTAGAGAGACAGGAACGTTATTCAAACACTGCAACCAAACATTTGTCTCTTTTTCAAAAGTTTAAACTGTGCTCCATGACAAGACAGAGATGACAGTTCTGTCTCACAATTAAAAGAATGCAAACATATCTTCCTCTTCAAAGGAGTGCGTGTCAGGAGCACAGAATGTCACATAGATAGAGAAAACAATCTCTAGCAAACAAATCAATAGGGCTGTTTGGCTTAAATATGCGAAGCACCGCGGCACAAAGCTGTTGAAGGCGGCAGCTCACACCCCCTCCGTCAGGAGCAGGGACAGAGAGAGAGAGAGAGAGATAGAGAGAGACAGAGTTTGTTTTTCAGTCAAAAATCAATACGTGCCCTTCGAGCTTTTAAGTATGCGAAGCACCGTGCAGCATGTCGTTTCAGGAAGCAGCTGCACAAAAGATAGCAACGTGAAGATAATCTTTCAGCATTTTTAGACGAGCGTCCGTATTGTCTAGGTGTGCGAACAGCCTCCCTGCTCAATCCCCCTACGTCAGGATCAGAGAAAGTCAGCGCAAGAGAGACAGAGAAAAGTAAGTTGGGTAGCTTCTCAGCCATCTGCCAATAGCGTCCCTTGTATGAAATCAACTGGGCAAACCAACTGAGGAAGCATGTACCAGAAATTAAAAGACCCATTGTCCGCAGAAATCCGCGAACCAGCAAAAAATCCGCGATATATATTTAAATATGCTTACATATAAAATCCGCGATGGAGTGAAGCCGCGAAAGGCGAAGCGCGATATAGCGAGGGATCACTGTATTGATAAACTCAAGAATTACAGAAATATGATAATTGTATGTATGCCAATATATATATATATTGTGGGGAACAGCCCGGACACAGACAGGCAGACACCGATGGTTCAAGCTCCAACACATGTTTATTCATATTTACAGTTCCAAAAGTACCACGCACAACCCAGTGCTCCCGCACCAATCACCCTTAGTCCTGGCCTCTCTCTCTCCAATGCCTCTTCTTCTGACCGCCTTCACTCCTCTCCTCCAGGCTTCTTCCTCTTCCACCTGACTCCAGCTAACAAATGGAGGGAGGCGGCCCCTTTTATTTTAACCCGATGTGCTCCAGGTGCCTCCCGATGAACTTCCACTGGCACTTCCTGGTGTGGCGGAAGTGCCTGGCTGAGCACCTGGAAGCCCTCCGGGTGTCCCTGGTATTCTTTCCCCCAGCACCTCCAGGTGTGGCGGAAGTGCTGAAGTCCAGGGCTTCTCAGGCATCTGGGTGCCCCCTGGTGGTGACCATGGGCCCCTATACGGTTGAGCTTCCATGCTCTGTTCCCGTGGTCCCCATACCAACCAGGGCAGCTGCCCTCTCGTGGTCCAGATGAGGCGTAATCCCTCTTCTGGTCCTTCCAGGCGTCCCACATTCATACTATTCAATTTCTCAGTTAGTACATGAAGTTTTTTTGGTACTGAACGCTGAAGAAAAATCTTGAAATAGTGCTGACATAGAAACCAGGCTTATCAAGAAAAGAGCAGATATGATGTAAAGTAACCAGCAGAGCATCTTCTACACTTGCTTTTGCACAGTAAGCAAATTGGTGGTTATCCTGGAAGGACTTAGCCTTTGTTGTTCAAATTGTTTTCACCAAATGTTCAAAGAATTTCATTTGGAATGTAAGTAAATTCCACTGGCCTATAGTCATTCCAATCTGGAAACCTTAAGAACTGAGATAATGACTGATAGATACCACATCTCATGTACACAGCTCAGGGACCAGTTAAAAAACAAATGAAAAACTGGAAAGGACTGCCTGAAGCAGGACTTCAGGAGCCTATCTGATATTCCATCTGGCCCATTGCCCTGTTGGTGTTGATCAGCCACAAACCTAGCCTATTTATAACAAATTGTCTGACTTTTTGAAAAACAAATAAATCAAAATTTATGTGATAAAGTATTGTAATTTACCAGCACTCATCTCTGAAAATCAATGTCTTCCATAACAGAAATGTCATTAAGAAATTCTCCTTTGTCATAGATAAAGTAAAAAATTCCAAAATGAGTTAATCTACAAAATAAACGTTAAAATAATGTTTATTAAGTTTACCAATTTCATTCCTCAAAAATACACCAACCAAAATACAGTGCCATCTAGAAGCCTGCTGGCCTTTTTAAATTATGGAATTTTTCTTTACTATAGAATAATCTTTTACAATCTATTACAAGTCTATATATACAAAGTTATAACAGAATGAAATATTAAACATAAGGAAAATGTAACTCAAGGGTTAACTAAATGTAATTTAAAGCTGAAAGCATAAGAGGTCTCTGCCTCATCTCGGAGAAGACACGAACATAATTTTCCAAGGAATGAATGAGGTAAATGAGTAACAAACACCCTCCAGAAAGTGGGGATAAACTGATGGGAACACCCCTCCTATGAAGCAGTGCTAAGATCAATGGGAAATTCCATTAAACACCCCTCTTAACAAAGCAGTATTCAGAATAATAGGATATTCGACATGATAGCTTTAGTTGATTGAAGGATATAATAAAGTTCTGCATATTAAGAGTCAGATGATGTGATGTATTAGATAAGGTGATGTAATTAGAAAAAAAGTATAAAAGGAGATGAATTGTTTAATTGTTTAATAAACATGAAGTATATTAGAAAACAACAAAGAGTGGCATCAACTGAACACATTAAAGTTAATAAGTGGGTCTGCCTATTACGATATGTTTCAGGAGTAAGGGACATGAAGTGGACCACCACAGCAGCTGGGGTGTTTTTTAAAAAAATAGAAGGGTGTTACAGTTTTGCCCCAGACAGTTCTCGAAATGAATTCAGTGTACTTTGTGGAAATGGAACTTCAGGAGGTCGAGAGGCAGTCATGTTTTGTTTTGAGTCTGAAAGTAAATTGTAAAATTGGCAGTAGACATACACAGCATCCACTTAATGAAACAACTGCCCCAATTAGCAATGAGGAAAAATGAAAGGAGTAAGAAAGGTTACAGAAAAAATTATCTTTTCTATTATATAGTAAATTTAAAAGTGATTTTTTTTCATATTAAATTTCTGTTTAAAATGTTTTAAACTGAAATTTTGCCTAAACAGAGGCACATGAAAGTAAAAGGTCTCTAAAACCCAGTCTCTGCTTCTACATCCTTATGACAACAAAAATATTTCCTAATACAAAGACTTAAAAAAATTACATTAGTAACATATAATTTGGCATTGTTTCAATAAAGTTGTAGACATATTCATCACACTATTAAAGGCTGACCACAGTCTAGAGTTAGGGCGATTGTTCTCCAACAGCCTCATCCTCAATGTCATCGTATTCTGGAGGTAACGGGTACTGCACAGCAGCATGAGAATCTGTGAAAGCAAATGTAGAAGGAGGCTCAAAAAATAACTAAAAATGTAATATTAAAAAGTCCATCCATCTTCTTTGTTTAGTCTGTTCACCTTAGAGTCACATGCATTTCTTGGCCAGATTATATAGCCAGCAATAAATGGGATGCTATTACATTACAGGGCATACTTAAATCCACAGTCAGTCATACAATTTATACTTACCAAAATAGCAAATGTGAAGAAAAGTTGAGTACCAGGTTAAAAAAACAACCACTCTGGTAATTAGTTAATAATGGTGACTCTACAATACATATGCAGCCATACACACTGAGATGAACCTCTGCATTTGGACCCATTTATTTCTTTTTCCATAGTTGTCATTTTTGTTTAAAAATAATAAACATTATAACAGTAACAAATATATTATACATTCAGAATTTTTCAGAAAAGATAAAATGTACATATTAATTTTTGTTCCCTGAAAATTCTCAGATGTACTTCCCAGAAATAAATATTCACTCAAAAGCAATACTGGATGTTCATATTCACTGGCAGCTAAGCCGCCCTGAGTACTGCATCGTCTTCAACTGAAAATCTCCAAGCTGAACACTTGTACCTGCTTTCTTCTTACCTCCATTGGTGTCCTTGTTCATGTTTTTATAGACAATGTCCAGCTGTCCCCTTCACTTGGGGTCAGTAGCCTTACTGTGACCTTTAATGACTATTGTCATTAGTCCAGTCCTGTCTCTTTTTCTTTCACGGCATCTACAACATTCATTCCTTCTTCATGACCTGTGTCCCTCAACTTTTGTTTCCTTTGCTCTCCCAGCTGGTGTGGCTCCAGTTAACAGCAATTGAACATTTTAAACTCATCTATAATGCTGCTGCTTTTTGTTTCTCAGCACACCTCTGAGCTGCTCCAGCCATTGAATTTCCATTACTGCTAGGATCCACTTCAAAATTCTACTTCTAATTTATGACTCCTGTTATAGATTTACTCCTTACTGTCTCAAAGCTGTAGAACAAGCCTTCACTGACTGTTAAAAAGCTCTCTGCATACTGACTTCTGTGTGCTCCTTGAAAAGAACCTCTTTATACCCCCCAGATTGTTTGCACGTTCAATAAGCCAAACCCTTTTCTAGATAACTAAAAACAATTCCTAAACCTATCAATTTAATTTACTGTTGGTAAGGTACAAATTGTCATCCTGCTCACCAACAAATGTCAGATTGAAACTTAATGAATCTAATTGTAATTATTGTTCTAACTAACCTTCACTTAACTTCCAACCAGTCAAATATATGGATGTATATACTGGCACATATGCATACCTACTGTGGAGTTTTCTAAAGGTTTCTCGACATCATCATAACTGTAGAGCAGCTCATCATGGGAAATGTTTTCTGAAGAGAAAAACAATAAAAAAAAAAAACTAATACAGTACTTATTTACCGAATAATTAAATTTGATCAAATATATTCTTAATGAGCACTTATGACAAGGATTGCATTGGGTGATTGTTGTTTATCTGTTTGCTTTCATGTTTTACATGCTTTAAAATCTTTTACTGAAAGAAATTAGATTTTGTTTCTGCCTCTGTGATCCAGCATGCTTTTGTGAAAGTGCATAACAAGAATGACATGGGACAACATAAAGACACAAATAAAGATTCCAAAACAGACAAAGAACATGTAGATGTTTGTGCAACTAGAGGATGGGTGTTATGTGTTTGCTACATGTCCCAGAGGAGCAATAGGTATAACAATGTAATGTTTTCCCTGGATAGCAGGGAGCAGGTAAAATAGAAGATGAGGTCAGGCTTTTTGTCTAATAAAGCAGGCAGCAAAATGGCTGCCTTCGAGACCCAAGAAGGGACAACAGGAGTAATGAAATTGTAAGCTGTTGTCCTTGGTGCAAATGTGAGACCAGTGTGATTATAGAAGTGATTCCAGAAGTATAATTTAGTGGCCTCTTGTGTCCAGAGCACAGATGAGTCTGGAGTCACTCACCACTTGTGGAGGAGGCTCAACTCGCAAGTGGAAGGCTGGAGTCACAAGACAGACCCAGAGAATCAGGAAAGTGGTAGAAAGAACAAGTACTGTATATTTTAGAAAGGTGCACGGGGGTAAGCCATTCCACTGGATGCACAGGGTTCCAAACCTGAAAACCTGTGTGTGCAGTACATAGAGAAAGCAGAGTTTTAATTAACTTACTGATTAGGGGTGCGCTATTTGCCCATTATTTGTCCTGGAGACTATTCTTCCATTTGGTTTATATTTCTTATATTTCTGGGCCTTTTTGTCTTCCTGTTTATGATGTACTGTAGTTGTATACATTTTAAAGACTGATAAGCATATTGTTTTACTTCAGTTGCATATTCATTTTCATATTATTTTCTAAGCTTGATTTGATGAACGGCAGCACATAAATAATAATGTTAAGGCTGCTTCTTTCATCTTTTGACACATTACCTCAGAAGAAGAGTTACTGGGTATATTAAGGTATATGATTAGGTTATTCTGAGTAGTTTCAGTTTGACAAATGTCAAAAGAAAAATAAAAATCCACTCTAGTTTAAGAAAAATCTTTGCCTAGATTAAATATTTCAGAAGTGAAATCTTAAGTGTTTTCTTTAATGCTTTAAACTAAATTGTACTGAATGCCTTTTACTTTCCTATGTTTCTGTAAGAACACACTGTGCAGTACCTGGAAGGTTTTCAATTTGTTCTATTGTAGTATCATCATAGTAGCCAGGGCTATCCGTTTCCAAAGAAGCCAGTTTCCTACCTGAGAAAATCAAAAGTTTTGTTACAGTGATTTCAAAACAAATGACCAATAAAGACACAAACTGCAGTTGTCAGTATTTACCTAGAATGTGATCTTGATAGTCATCTTCAATGTCCTCATAGTCATATGGTAGCTCATCAGACAAAAAGCTTCCTGAGAGTAAGAAGCAAAGTCCATTTTTTGATAAATTTTCTTAGTAATTATGACAAGTCATTCACATCTCCATAAATTTAGCAGACTAGATTAGTCCTTTAAAGGCTTATTTGGGAAATGGAAGTTATCTCAGCAGAATTGCTGGGTCCTGCCTTGGACCCAGCATTAAAGGGATAGACAATAGCCTACAACTATCTTAAGATTGTACAGTATAATGAATAAAACAGATTCTGAACATGTATGATTAGAAGAGTATTATTGCCATTTTCAGTCTCCCATAGCAATTTCAAGTGTATTTAATTGCAAAAATATTATTGCATTTGAATGGTGCAGAAATTGTGTTGTTTACTGTAGAACGTAAAACAGCTTCCAAGAATAAATTCCTGAAATTAGTGTATTTTTCTAACATTGCCCCTTGTGTGCACCCTTACTTAGAAAGAAAGATCTGTAACATCAGCTTCTACTATTGATATCAGTGGTTGAATCAACAGCCACTAAAGAAGAACCTATGAAGAGAATACCTTGTGACACATATCATTGAAAAGATTGTGCAGTGTTTTGTAAATGGGAAATTCTCTAGTCTCACATGGTCATGTAATATGTTTACTATGTTCCATCTTACCTTTCCTGGCTGCTCCATAAGTTCCCTGTCTGGCCAGCTTGTACTCAATTTCCTCATAAACTGCGTTATTGATGGGAAGAAGTTCATCCATGGCCATTCCTGTAAGGAGATATAAGGCAACACTCACTGGTTCCCCTGTACAAAATTTGTCAAACGACCATTACAAAAGTTTAGTGGTTCAGAATTACTTGTACTTGTTCAGAATTACTTGTACTGTATTACTAGAGTTGTCACATTCATTTGAGTCCTGCAGTTGTCTGAACTTATTGGGTGTTTTGGAAATGACACAGGTGACCAGTCATGATCTTTAAGGATAGCAGTTACTTCATGTCAGATAGCCATAGCTGGAAAAGAACATGCTTTGTGCTTTTGTCATTTATTCTCATTACGTTTTGCTTTTTGAAGTGTTCCAGAGACCAAATATCAATCCAAGTTACCATTTCTTTCAGTAATTCTGGAGAAGGTTGTCTTTCTACAGCTGCAAACCTTTTTAAATGAGAATGGCATTTTTGAAGTATTTCAGTCTGGTTATAAGTCACACCACAGTGCAGAGTCTGAACTTTTAAGGGTTCTAAATTATCTAATTAAATAAATGACTTTAGGATACGGCTGTCCTGTTGCTTTTAGATCTAAATGTAGCATCTGATACAGTTGATCATTCTATCCTTATTGCCTCTCTTGAGCAGTCTGTGTTTTTAAGTCATTGAATGGTTTAGCCCCATTTTATCTTATTGACCTCTTACACCCTTATTCTCCTTCATGGTCATTGAGGTCTTCTAACCAGAAGTTATTGGTTGTGCTGAAATCTAGACTGAAGCTTAGGGGGGCACTATGGTTTTGTAGTAGCTGCCCCTAAGCTTTGGAAGAGTCTACCTTTTTGTATTAGGTCAGCACCAACTTTGGTTACTTTTAAATATCATCTAAAAGCTTTTCTATTTACCTTAGCTTTTTAAACTTTTTATTTTGTTTATACTATTACTTATTCTGTTTATGCTATTTATTTAATCTGTTTTTGATGTAATTATTTTTATCTATATATGTATTTGTGTATTTATGGAAGCTGTATAGCACTTTTGTCAACTTCTGTTGTTTTAAATGTGCTTTATAAATAAATTGACTTGACTTGACAAAGATGGTTGTCACGTTAAGATGTCATGAAGTGTGGCGACATGACTCTATGAATGTAATCACTTTCCTAGCATGTAACGTCATGCAAGTATAGTCCTGGTGGCCATTGCACACCACACTATAAGGTAGCCTGCTCAATTTGTAAACTCTTAGCCATTCTCCTCATTTTAGAAAAGTCACACTCTGTCATGTTTCATGAGTTTTTTGGTTGTTCTTAGTAATTTTTGCTCTTTTGTTTGTGCTATTTGGACATTCATTGTTGTGTGTTTTGTACTCTTTTTTTTTTTATTGTGTTCCTGTTTATTTGCTTTGCTGTTGTACTACATTTTGCCAAAGTTCTTGTTTATTTTATACTTTTTATAGTTACCTTTCTTTAAAGTTCTATTTCTTTGAAGCTGCCCAACCAGCAGGACTAATATGAGGAAGAGAAGAGCTCCAAGTACAATACAGACAATCACAAGGATGGGTTGCTCTTTGAATGCCTTGATGTTGGGGACTTCTGTTCAAAAGAGTCAAATAAAAAGAAGTGAGACACACTAACTACATCCTGCTATTCCAACAGACATGACAGTAACATGATAAAAAACAAAGAACAAAAGTGAGTTTACAAATGTTTGCCTGACCTTTTGGAGCCTTGATATCCTGTGCAAATCCTAAAGAAAAAAATAAGTTATGTGAATGGTCCACAGTTAACCTGTGAGTAAAAACACTTTTAGACTTTTCAGCATTTTTTAAGAAAGAACACTGTCTAGCAATATTCTAGTCATGCAAATTCTTGTCTGTTGCACCTTAGCGTCAGTTTTTGGGAATAGTTTCCCATCTTATAACACTTGCATACACAAATTCCCACTCAAAGACTAAAAGAAAACTTCACAAGAAAACTTGTGTATATTTACAGCAACTCTGATCCATGCATACACAATATCTTTGAGAAAGTGCAGAATGATGACGTCCTTAATCAAGAAGGGAAATTAAGCCAACCACGCTAAATAATAATTCATGTCATCAAGCTGTTATGATAATGTGTGCTGCCACGATATGCTTATTAAACCTCAAAAGTAAGGAATATGATGTATATATTTTAGTTTCCTTTTAAGAGGGTCAATACTTCATATTTGGACTGAATACTTTTTTGTTTTTTCATCTATACTAATAAAAGGCAAAGCCCTCACTGACTCACTCATCACTAATTCTCCAACTTCCCGTGTAGGTAGAAGGCTGAAATTTGGCAGACTCATTCCTTACAGCTTACTTTAAAAAGTTAAGCAGGTTTCATTTCAAAATTCTATGCATAATGATCATAACGGTCGACAACGTCCGCCATGTTAAACTTTCTTATTTATGGCACCATCTTCACGAAATTTGGTAGACGGCTTCCCTGCACTAACCGAAACTGATGTACGTACTTATTTCAGTGGTATGACGCCACTGTCGGCCGCCATATTGAACTTTCCAACGGTCTTTGTTACTTATGGGCCCATCTTCAAGAAATTTGGTACGCGGGTTCCCAACGCTAACTGAATCCTACTTACATACATATATACATCCATAGCCGGCAGCTCGGTTGCCGTGTGAGGCAGCGTTGGGTCCCCCATCCCCACGCCTCCTACGTAGTTGGCTGCCTGCCTATATAAGGCTGTCTGTCGCTCCGGTCTCTTCATTCCCTTCCTTGCTTCGCCACGGTATTCACGTCTCCCTGCTGATAACTACAGCCTTTTTATTTAATCCACGGCTTCTCCACTGTTTTATTGTTCGTTTATTATGATTATAGTTATTGTTTAGGTATTTTAGACTTAGTTTACATTGTTCAGGTACCCATTTCCTTTATCGTTCCAACTGTACCCCCATTAACATGTCTATCGAGGTGATCACCATCGATCAAAGAACTGTCACTTACCGAGTGGTTTCCATGCCCGGAGATGGTGCCTGCCTTTTCCATTCTCTGTGTTACATATCGCATGGCCATATCAGGCTCGCTCTTGATATCCGGAGGAACACTGTGTCTTTTGTACTGAATGACTGGGACAGGTTCAAGGTGTGGACTGATGATGGTACAGGAGATAATTATACTACACAGGAGCACTATAAGAGTGAAATGCTTAAGCCCTTCACCTATGGTTCTGTATGTGAGTTGATGGCTGCCGCTGAATTGTTTGGTTGTCGTGTACCGAAATGGCCAAATATTTTACACCTTTGGACAACTGCCAATGCCTCTTAAACATCTTAGATTCACAGGTGACAATTTGAGTAGTGGACACTTTGATGTTTATGAATGTTTAAACTCTCAAAAGCTGGATGCAAAGTTACTGATGAAACCGGTTGTATGCTTACAACACTTGAAAGATGCCAAATGTCACTTCAACACAACAAGTCCTGCAAATACTAACATAATTGAAACAAATCATGAAACTCAAACCGATTATGACAGTAGCAATCCAAGCTGTGAGAAAATAGTAAAAAGGACGCGTGTCAGATGTCGTGGTACATTTGCTGATGCAGCTAGACGGAAAAAACTTTGTGATGCTGCCGCCAAATACTCGCAGAAAAATCCACAAGTTAATAGACACGCTGTCGCTAAATACTCGCAGGCTAATCCACAAGTTCATAGAGACGCTTGCGCTAAATACTTGCATGCAAATCCACAAGTTCATAGACACGCTGCCGCTAAATATTCACAGGCAAATCCTCAAGTTAATACAGCTTCTGTTTCTAGGTACAATCCCAATAATGAAAAGCGGCTCATACGAAAACAACAGGTTTGGCTCAAAAAAGCTGATTGTGGATTTGCATACGACCCAAACATACTTTATGAATCTGACAAAACAGTACACATTGGATCCATGGATGTTGACTGTGAGTATTGTCAAGCTCATAGGTGGAAATGCGAGTCTCCTGGTTTGTGCTGTAACGGTGGTAAAGTTTCTCTCACTCCTTTACATAAGCTTCCTGACCTTCTTGAGGGCTTGTTAAATGGCGAACATCCTCAAAGTGAGCATTTCTTGAACAACATTCGAAAGTACAACAGCGCATTTCAAATGACGTCATTTGGTGCTAACCAAATCGTTGAGGGAAATTTTATGCTTGATTGGCAGTCTTTTACCTATGCCGACTGAGGAACACAAATTTTTGCAAATTTATTTCGTCGGGGACGATGAAAAGGAAGCACAAATGCGGTGCACTAATGTTTCTGGAGTTAACACACCCCTGGAGCAGCAATTACAAAAAATGCTGCATGATTGTAACACTTACATTCAAGACTTCCACTCCGCAATCGACAGTATTTCAGATGAAGACAAAAAAACATTAAATGCACACAAAGGCGCAGTACGTCAAGTTGGTGTTGTCATCGTTGGGCAAACGTTCGAGAATAGGGATGGCGGAGTGGTGGCTCTGAGGCTAGGGATCTGCACTGGCAATCGGAAGGTTGCCGGTTCGAATCCCGTAAATGCCAATAGGGACTCTGCTCCGTTGGGCCCTTCAGCAAGGTCCTTAACCTGCAATTGCTGAGCGCTTTGAGTAATGAGAAAAGCGCTATATAAATGCAAAGAATTATTAATTATTATTAGGGATATTGTCTTGAAAAGCAGAGACAATAAACTGCAACACATTAAGGAAACCCACAGATCCTATGATGCACTTCAATATCCCCTCATGTTCTGCTATGGTGAAGACGGCTAGTCTGTGTCTATACCTCAAGTTCATGCTGCCAGTAAGTTACCTATGAAGAAAACCAACTCTGCAGCAAACTTCTACTCATACTGGCTTATGATCAGAGAACATCATGATAATACTATCCGTTTCTTCCAAACTAAATAATTATTGGTATATTTTCCCTCAGTTTAAAAAGGTTTAGTTTTCTTCTTAATAAAAATTTTAAAGCAGTACTTCGCCACTGCGAAGCGCGGGTATTTTGCTAGTCAGTTTATGTAGGCCACCTTTTATAGCACTGTAAAAACACAGGTGTGATTCACTCCCTGCATACAGAAAGCATTACAGCCTATTTATAGTCTAATAATGTCATATAAAATGGCTTGTTTGGTACTGCTTGAAGACTATGCAAATTGTAATAACACAGAAGGGATGAACTTTAAGGGAATGGTCAGAAATTATTGGCTATGATGATGACTAGTTTATGTGCTGATTTCAAGAGTCATTTGAATATGCTCAGTTGGCCAGAGCATTAGAAAGATAGACCATCCTTCTTTATTTTATTGCTATTGTTTCTCTGCACTTTGTTTACAAATTTTGAATTCTTAACTAAAATAAATTAATTTTTAGTCTCTTCTAAAAATAGTTAATCTTCTATTATGGACCTTTCTAGCACTGTTTTTTTAAAAAAATGTCTTGCATCAAATAATATAGTTTTGAACATTTCTGTTATACTGTAACATGCTTTTGTGTAACGGTGTCACTGCTATGAGACTGTCCAGTAAATATAGGAAAAAAATTTACTGTAATTATAATGTACACCACATTCTTCTTCACCTGTACACTTCACTCCTGCATCCTCCTTGTGTACACAGTCATTTTTTCCCAGGGGTTCGTGTTGGCAGTCCCACAAGTGAGCTTCAGTTCCCCTGCACTTCACTTTGTTTAGCCAGATGACACCACTTCCACCTCCAAACTCCAGTTCTGCACTCACAGCTTCTCCACAGCGAAGCTGTCGACAGACCACCTTCACATCCTTAAGGTCCCAGTCGTCATCACAGACTGTACCCCAGGTGTCTCCATACATTATTTCTATTCGCCCTGAACAGTTATTCGCTCCTCCAACCAGTCTCAATTCTAGAGGCTCTGTAACAGAAACCCAGGGTCATTAATTTATTTTAGATTTAACCTCACTGTGTGACTTAGGAGATAGTTAACTATGAGCTCACCTGAGCAGTGCTCCTGAGTGAGGTCCTCTGAACAGTGTTTTGGGTTAGTAGTGCTTACTTTCATAGTTCCTGAAAATCATTAAATGGAAAATAAAATATATTACCTCTCAAATTGTAAATCAAATATTGACCATCTAATTTAATTTTTGCAACATTTGCACATAACCTTACAGTACATGTTTAAATAGTGAACATTGGTACTATATGAAAATTTAATGCTAATTTGGGAATTCTGAGAAATATGATGCCAAACAGTGTGTTATAACAGCTCTGACATCTGTTTAACCCTTCCACATATGTTAGGGCATATAACCTGCCTCCACCCATAACAGAACAAGTCTGACTGAGCAACTACAAGAATAAAATAGACAGCCATGCCTACACACCCATTTAGTGTGAATTTAGAATGTTTACTGAAAATGCTGTCATTCAGGTAGATTTCAGCAATGAATGATGACAGAGTGCACTTTATTCACAAGAAGAACATTTACCCTCTTTGAACAATCTTAAAACTTTAAAACTACTGGTAATATAGAAAGCAATAAATATAATCAATAATCAGTGAATAGTATGTTACTGCTATTAATGATTTGAAAGTCCTTGCAGTTTTATATTCACTATTTTCCCCAGTATTTTCACATTTATATCCATTATACCTAGATTTTATTTAAATATACTTACAATTAAGCTTTTAGTAAAAAGTTAATTTTTCAGTTTAGTAGAGTCAGATTCTATGTAAAATAAAGAAGCATGATTTGTAAAATGCATAAGACAAGACCCTTTTAATTAAACAACCAGCTATATAGAAACCACAAAAAATAAAGGAGATAAGCTGAAAGATTTTTTATATAACAATTTTAGGAAAAAATCACCAGGTAAGTCTAAAGCAACAAGATTAAAACAAATGAATGAACCCAAAAAAATTGTTTTTTTTATTTGGATTAATTTTGTCAGCATGAATCCAGATTCAAAGTTATGAATCAGCCAAAACACCTGGGATCAATGAATTATGATTCCTGCTTTCTATACTCCATTGGAGATTAAACTAAATTATATTACTTACATATTTAATCCCAAAGGGAAATTTAGATACATACTGAAGAAGAAACATAAAAACAAAGATACAGAGTCACCGGACAAAAAAATACAATCAAACAATCAATCAAATACATAAATAAATAAATAATGTATATTGCACATAAATTGCGAAATGAACTAAAATAGTATCTGCATTTAGTTTGAGATGTCATAAGAAACATTGAATTGCCTGACAGCAGTTGCAGAAAACACCCCACGAGGTGTTTCTTAGCACACCATGGTGGAATGAGCCTATGGCTAAAAGTGCTCAAAGACAGCACCTCTTGGAGGGGATTTTTTAAGATGGCGTCTAATTTTGCCACCATCCTCTTTTCTACAGTAGCTGCCAATGTGTTCAGGCTTAGCCCTGTGATGGAGCAGGCTTTCCTGATATGTTTGTTCAGGCATTGTGCTACTTTTGAGCATCCCCAGGAGGCCACAGCATAGAACAATACACTGACTACTATGGAGTGATATTAAATTTCCAGCATTTGTCTCCTGTTACATATGTGCGCATTGGAGATAGCGTAAGGGATCTGGTAATGGTAATCTACCACCAGTTCCTCCCTCTGTAGACCAGAAGATTGACAACTTTACCAAATTTGACGTCACTTCCGGTGTCAGTCCACCTGGACCCACCTTTTTCTGTAAGAAGTCATCATTAGCAGAAGATCCACCATATTGAAGCAGACAGTAGTTAGACTCATGTCTGTCAGGATGATATTTTTTGCAGCACATTTGTGAAACTGCAATTTCTTTTCAATTATACAAGGTTTGCCTGTGGGTGCCCAAACACTTCTTTCCTTGTCTTTGATCTTTCTTACACTTCTTAAGAAGTACAGTCTGCTATGCCCATCCTTATACATCGCTATTGTGTTGTCAGACCAGTCCAGTTTTCTGTTTATGTGAACCCCATGGTTCTCATAGCTCTAAACCACATCCACATCCTCTACCTGAATGGTGACTGGTGTCAGAGGTTCTTTGGCACACTGGAAGTCAAACATCAGCTCTTTTATCTTGCAAATGTTGAGTTGAAGAGGTTGTTCCCTCCACCACATGGCAAGTGCTTGTATTATGATGGAAGCCTGTTGTGTAGAGGGTAATCAGGAAGGCAGACTGGGACAGTTCCCAGAGGTGCTTAGTGTTACATACCACCACTTCTGATGCACAGTCACTATAGGAAGGAAATCCTTCCATAAGTCTTCCCTGTTTACTTTGCTCTGTAAATAATTAAACATAACAAAACCGAATACCCTGTGTGGGTTTACCTATTATATAATTATGAGATAACTTGTATCACATGGATTTGTTGGTTCAATTATGCACAAACAAAGCACAAACTATTCTCCTTTTTTACCTCCCACACCTTCTTCAAGAACATCTCTGACTTCTCTTTCTCCTTCCAGTTTGCCTCTTACTTCACTCTCAACTCCAAAGTCATTAAAATACTGATCAGTAGGAGCTTTTAATCCCCATTCAGGAACTGTTACCACAAACTTAGGGATAGGAATGCACCTATTGAAATACTCCATCTGGGTGCTTGAGATGTCCCTGAAGTCCTTAATCCCAAACTAAAAAGATCACTGTACAAGAAAATTAAAAAACAGCTAAATAATCCTGACTCAGAGGAATATCGCATACAAAAGCAAAGGATCAAAAAAGCAATTAAACAATAAAAAGAGAACCTGAAAAAAAAATTCTAGTGAATCCAAAACAAATAGCAAGCAATTTTTATAGTACTATTTTAGTAAAGAGACCATAAAGTAGAATTTAAGAACCTTCAAGGACACAAAAGGAAAAATCATTGAAAAGCAGGAGGAAATAACAAATGAACTGAACAAATATTTCACCCAAATATTTGTAAAAGAAGAAACAAATGGAATGTCCCGTGCAGAAGTAAAAATAAGCTCAGAGTTTTTAAAATAAAAGAGTCAGAGGTGCCTCAAGCCCTTGATATATTGAAGACTAAAGATAAATCATGCACCTGGCAGGATTACACCAATTTTATTGAAAGAAATTAAAGACATAATCTTTAGGCAGGCAGTGGAACAGTGGTTAAGGCTTTGGATTTCAAACCTGAGGTTGTGGGTTCAAACCCCACCAAATATACTGTGTGACCCTGTGCAAGTCACTTCACCCGTCTGTGCTCCATTTGGAAAAAACAAAAAGAAATGTAACCAATTGTATCTCAAATGTTGTAAGTCACTTTGGATAAAAGCGTTGTCCAGTCAAATAAATAAATGTAAACCCTTATGAGGAATATCTGACCAGTCACTTGACAAAGGAGAAGAACCTGAGGAATAGACGGTTGCAAGTGACACTTCAAGAATGGAAACAAAAAGATCCTGATAATTAAAGACTAATAAGCCTTACTTCTGTGACATGCAAAGTTATAGAAACTACAATAAAAAATTAATTACAAAAGCAGCTATATGAAAATAGCATACTAATTAACAGCCAGCATGGGTTTACAAAAATCTTGCCAAACCAATCATTTAGATTTTTTTTGACCAGTCAACTGAGATAGTTGACAAAAACAAGGCATATGACATAATTTACTTACACTTTCCAAAAGACTCTGATATAGCCCCACATCAAAGATTAAATTCTAAAACTAGAAGCGTTAGGGATCAGAGGTAATCTACAGTACTAGATCTCAAGTTGGTTAACCGGCAGGAGACAAAGACTATTGATAAGAATACTTCATATGGAGTGAGGTCATCAGTGGAGTCTCTCAGGGGTCTGTCCTTGAGCCATTACTTTTTCTGATTTATATTAATGTGACTTTTTAGTCAGAGCAGAAGTCAGCTACCAAATACAGTTCATCATGTTACCAGAGTGTAGCAACACGTTGCAAGAATTTCACTGTACTCTGTACACGTGACAATACTAGTAATACTACTAATAATACTACTACTAGGATAAGAGTGCAATATGACCTTGAACTGGACAAGCATTTTTAGAAAAAGGATAAAAGATGGGCTGGTGTTAAAATGGTTTACTATATACTTATTTAGCATTTTCTCTACTTTTATTTTATTCCTTAACATTTTAATTTTACAACTGGTAGTTGTAAATTAGTTTAAAGTGGTGGCATTTTTTTATTTTTATCAATTTTAATGAAAAGAAAATAACAATCCATACAATCAAATCAAAGTTAACAAAACCAAAATTCAACCCACACCCAAAAGAAAGAGTATCCTTTTCCCCGATATAGAAGCTTATTCTAAAATGTTATTGCTTAGATCCTGCCGTATTTTTAAAAAGTTTTGAACAGATCACCTGACTAAGAATGTGATTTTTTCCAATTTCAGATAGTATAGACATCAGTTTCCCACTGACTTAAAGGTGGGGGTTTGGGATTCTTCCAGTTGAGCAAGATAAGTCTACATGCTTGTAGTGAGGTAAAGGCAATTACGATTTGTTTGTCTTTCTCCACTTTAAGCCCATCTGGGAGTATACTGAAAGCAACTGTTAATGGGTCAGGAGTGATTGTGACACCAAGGCTCTCTGATAGGCATTCAAAGATTTTTTATCCAAAATTATGTTAATTTGGTGCATGCCCAAAACAAGTGTCCCAGAGAGGCTGGAGCTCGATTGTAGTGTTCACAGTTTGAATCTTGCCCTGGAAACATTTTTGGATAGTTTTAATCGAGATAAATGTGCTTGATGGAAAATTTTAAGTTCAATAATTGAGTGCTTTGTGTGTATGGAGCTATAGTGTATTCTGTGGTTGCTTTCCACTACTTTCCCGAAATGTTATATTAATATTTTTATTTTATTAATTTTCATTGTAATCATTCCATACAAACAGATCAATTTATAACCCAACAAATTTGAAGACAAATCAAACCCCACCCCTGAGAAGGAGAGCTTAGCTAAAGGAAAATTGCTTTAAACTTTTTAATAAGGCAACATTAGACAAAAGAAGGGGAGAAGTAAATATCTATATAAATAAGAGAAGGGAGTTAAATGCAATAATAGTTATTTCTCTTATTCTAAAATAATATTGATTATATCCTGCCATGTTTTGAAAAAATTTTGTACAGATCCTCTAACTGAAAATTTGATTTTTTCCAATTTCAAATAATATAAAACATCGGTTTCCCACTGACTTATAAGAGGAGCATTAGGATTCTTCCAATTTAACAAAATAAGTCTGCGTGCCAAAAGTGTAGTGAATGCAATCACCGTTTGCTTGTCCTTCTCCAATTCCAGTCCATCTGGAAGGACACCGAACACAGCTGTTAGTGGGTTAGGAGGGATTGTGATACCAAGGCTGTCTGAGAGGCACTTAAAAATTTTTGTCCAAAATGATGTTAGTTTGGTGCAGGCCCAGAACATGTGACCCAGTGAGGCAGGAGCTTGGTTGCAGCGCTCGCAGGTTGGATCCTGGCCTGGGAACATTTTGGACAGTTTTAAGCGAGACAGATGAGCTCGATATATAATTTTTAGTTGAATAATTCTATGCTTTGCGCATATAGAACTCGAGTGAATTCTCTGCTTTGCTACCTTCCACTCCTTTTCTGATATATTGATTAAGAGATCTTCTTCCCAATGTCCTCTTGGATCTTTGAAAGGTAGGGACTCTAATAAGATTTTATATATTGCGGAAATAGTGTTTGTTTCCTCAGAATTGAGCAGTATTTTTTCCAGCATTGTGGAGGGTGCAAGGTGGGGGAAATCGGGCAATTTCTGTTTAACAAAATTTCTAATTTGAAGATAGTAAAAGAAATGTGTAGCTGGGAGGTTAAATTTTGAACGTAATTGTTCAAAAGATGTAAATATGTTGTCTATATAAAGATCTCTGAGCATTTTAATCCCAAAACTTTTCCAGGTATTAAAAACTGGATATACTTGCGAAGGTTGAAAGAGGTGGTTCTCTTGCAGAGGTGCCACTGATAAAAGATTTTCCACCTTAAAATGCTTCCTAATTTGGTTCCATATTCTGAGTGAGTAAAGCACAATTGGGTTATTAGTATATTTGCGATAACTTTCATTTATTGGAGAGCAGAGCAGGGAATATAAAGAAGTACTACAGGATTTTACTTCTATTGCAGACCAAGCCTGTGTATGTGCATTTATTTGTGTCCAGGTTTTTATGGCTTGTATGTTTGCTGCCCAGTAATAAAACTGAAAATTAGGTAAAGCCATGCCACCTTCTGCCTGAGGTCTTTGTAGGGTCGCTCTTCGGATACGTGGGTGTTTTGAGTTCCAAATGAATGAGGTTATTATTGAATCAAACTGTTTAAAAAACTATTTATTGATATATATTGAAATGTTTTGAAATAAAAAGAGAAGTTTAGGAAGGATATTCATCTTAACAATGTTAATTCTTCCGGCTAGAGTGAGATGAAGGGTTGACCATCTATGCAAGTCTTGCTTAATTTTTTCCATACAGACGCCAAAATTTTGTTGATAAAGAGCTTTATGTTTACTTGTGATATTTACCCCTAGGTATTTAAACTGATCTTCTATGGTAAAAGGTAGGGTGTCTAATCTAATATTATATGCTTGTGAATTCAGTGGAAAGAGTATACTTTTATTCAGATTAATTCTAAGACCAGATATCTTTTGAAATTCTGTTAGTGCTGTTAAAACAGCAGGGACAGTGTTTTCTGGGTCCGATATATATAAGACCATATCATCTGCATATAGAGAAATTTTCTGTTCCAGTCCTTCTCTGACAACCCCCTTTATCTGATAAGAATTTCGGCAGTGAACCGCCAGTGGTTCAATAGCGATTGCAAACAACAGTGGCGACAAGGGACATCCTTGTCTGGTACTACGTTCTAGTTTAAAGTAGTCTAAGCAAATGTTATTAATACAAACTGAAGCTTCTGGACTGGTATACAGTAGTTTGATCCAAGCACAAATATTCGGGCCAAACCCAAATTTCTCCAATGCAGTGAAAAGGTAATTCCATTCGATCATGTCAAATGCCTTTTCTGCGTCTAATGATAGTAATATCTCTGGGGTGTTTGATTTTGCTGGTGAATATATAACATTAAACACGCGTCGGAGATTTGAAGATAGATGTCGGCCTTTAATAAATCCAGTTTGATCTTGTGATATTACCGAGGGCAGCACTTTCTCCATCCTTCTAGCTAGGATTTTTGAGAGTATCTTAACATCATTATTCAGGAGTGAAATTGGTCTATATGATGCACATTGTAACAAGTCCTTATTTTGTTTAGGAAAGACGGTGATTAATGCTTGTCGAAATGTTTGAGGTAGTATTTGGTGGTCTTTAGCTTCTGTAAATGTTGCCGATAAGATTGGAGCTAGCTGAGTGGAGAATTTCTTATAAAACTCTATGGGGTAACCATCAGTGCCTGATGATTTCCCGCTTTGTAGTGACTTTATAGTGTCTAGTAATTCTGTTAGCGTTAGAGGTTTATCCAGTTCCTCAGCACTTAAAGCATCTATTTGTGGTATTTGTGAATTATCCAGAAATGCATTAGATTGCGTGTTGTCTTCTTTGGGCTCAGTGGAATATAAAGACTTATAGTAATCTCTAAATGTGTGCATTATTTTATTATGGTCGATGATTTCTTCTCCATTCTTGTTGGTGATTACTGGTATTGCATTGTGAACTTCTTGTTTATGAATTTGTTGAGCTAAAAGCTTATTAGCTTTTTCTCCGTGTTCATAGTAATGCTATCTAGACTTATAAATAAGTTGTTCAGTTTCTTTAGTTGTTAAGATGTTAAGTTCTGTATGCAGGGCCTGCCTTTTCCTGTGAAGAGCTTCACTTGGACGCCTGGCTTGTTCTTCATCTATTCTAGTAATTTCATTTCTTAGCTCTGACACTTTCTTGGTTTCTAATTTATTTCTATGGGAAAGATATGAAATAATCTGGCCTCTTAAGAAGGCCTTTAGAGTTTCCCAGAGTGTTCCTGCAGAAACCACTGTGGACGTGTTTGTCTCTAGGAAGAAGCTGATTTGTTTGGATATAAATTCTGTGCAGTTCTCGTCTGCCAATAAAAGAGGGTTAAGACGCCATCTGCGAGGTGAGTGTGAGGGGCTTAATGATTTTAGCTCCAAGACTAGATGGGCATGGTCAGAGATAACAATTGTGTCATATTTGCATGATTTAATTGTAGGCAGGAAATTATTATCTATAAAAAAATAATCAATTCTTGAGTAGCTATAATGCACTGGTGAGTAGAACGAATATGTTCTTGAGTTTGGGTTAAGAAACCTCCAGGGGTCTGATAAGTTGTGATCATTCAAAAACTGTGTAATTATCTTTGCAGTATTAGATGTCGTCCCCCCCTGTCACAGGAGTCCTAAGAGTGGATTTAAAACACAATTAAAGTCCCCAGCCATTATAATTTTATGAGTGTTCACATTGGGAATGGATGCAAATAGATTTTGCATGAATTCCTTATCATCAACATTGGGTGCATAAACATTTATCAAAATAATTTTACTGTTATATAAGTTGCCCATGACCATCACATATCTCCCTTCAGGGTCCGACACTACCTCTGATGCTACAAATGGAACTGTTCTATGTATGAGAATTCCCACCCCTCTAGTTTTCTTTATAAAGCTAGAATGGAACATTTGGCCAGTCCAGTCTTTTTGTAATCTGAACTGATCCTTGGTTAGTAAGTGGGTCTCCTGTAGAAATACTATTTTAGCGTTTAAGCCTGTTAGGTGAGAGCATACTTTCTTTCTCTTTAATTCGTGATTCAGGCCTTTAACATTCCAGCTCACAAAGTTAACTGTCCCATCATGGAGACATTGATTCTGAGTTTTTAATGTCATTTATAGTTTTAATTGGTAATATGGCAGTTTTAATCTTAGTTTCAAGATTCCCCATGAGTTATTGCATTTTAGCCTATTGTTGCATTGATATTTATAATTATAAGAATTACAAGAATAGATTAGATATAACCTGCTCTCCTTCTCTCCCCCCTATATCCCCCCACCCCCCCATTTTGCCTCCCCACATGAGGCTAGATCCCACTTCGCGATGTTCCAGTCCTCTGACATACGAAGAGACAGAGCACATCCAAAACAAAACAAACCCCACCCTGCAGCGGCGTTACAGAATTAAAACAGAGATATCTTTTGCAGTTATTCTTAATACTATCTGCCGAAAATGTTCTCATTAACAATATTTAAGCTTGAAATAATCTTCAGTGCTTTTAAGTTAAGATATTAAGATTAAAAAAAAAAAAAAAAAAAAAAACCAACCCTGGGAATGATTTTAAAAACTAGTCTAGGATAAACCTGGTAATTCCTACTGTAATAGTATAATGGTAATTGTATAAATAGTAGAACAAGCAATAAACCAAGGGTATGAAGTTAAACAGTCTACTTTAAGGTATAGTAAAATTAAAAAATTAAAAAAAAATGAATCCTACTTTAATTACTTCCACATTTTCACAATCACGTCTATAACTCTATAACTCTCTTTCCCGAAATGTTAAGTGAGAGATCCTTTTCTCATTGTGCCCGGGGATCTTTGAAAGGAAGGGATTATAAAACATTTTTATAAATTGTGGAGCTATCTGAGCCTTCAAGACTGATCAGTATTTCTTCTGGAATAGAAATAGGTGGAAGGTGAGGAAAATTGGGCAGGTTCAGTTTAACAACATTTCTAGCTTGAAAGTAGTGGAAAAATTGTGTTGATGAGAAGTTAAATTTGAAGCTTAACTGCTCGTAGGATGCAAAAGCATTATTAGTGTACAAGTCTGTAAATGTTTTAATCACAGCCATTTTCCAAGCACTAAATACTAGGTATGTTTGAGTGGGTGGAAAAGAGTGGTTGTAATGTAGAGGAGCAACAGATATGAACTTTTCTGTCTTAAAGTGCTTCCTAAATTGGTTCCATATTCTAAGTGAATGAAGGGCACTTGGATCATTAGTGTATTGACGATAATTTTTATTTACTGTGTCACAGAGCAGGGAATATAAAGAAGTAGTGCAAGATTTTAATTTTATTGCAGATGAAGCTTGTGTCTGTTCATTGATTTGTGGCAATGTCCAGCGGCCTCATTTATAACACTATGTGTAGAATCCACACTAAAATATGGTATACGGACAAAAGCAGAAATGTGCGTACGCATAAAAAAAATCCAGATGCACAAAACTGTGTGTAAGCCAACTTCCATGCACTTCTGCTCTATAAATCCCAGTCAGCATGAAATGTAACGCATTTACACGCGCCTGCCGCCACACCCTGACTCGTCCCAGAAATTTGCATATTTTAATATGAAAAACAATATAAATAGCCCCTCCTGTTCAATGTTTGGTTAAAAGACAATGGCAAAATCATGTAAAAAAAAGAAGAAAGTGGGGGAATGAAAAAACATACTTTTTGTTGGCTTAAGCAGTGGTATAAACAACAAAAGCGTGGCGGAGACACTCAGAAGTTCAAGTTTAGAAAGTCACACAGTGCCCGAAATAAAATAGAAGTGGTCAGATATCATAGTCAACGTGAAAAGGCCCGCCGTTTGTTTATTCTGTTTTAGACAATATTACAAAAGCTTGACCCCCATGTCAATGATATGATGGTGCTACTGTGCCACGCACATCTTCTGGCACTGGCTGCATTCACACCTCTGCTTCAGAAACTGCTGGTAGGCAATCTGGCTGTATGCAGATGGATGCTGTTTTGAGTCTCAAAATGCAACACTTGATGCTGTAAGAGATGTGGTCAATGAACTAAGGAATATAAGGGCTGTACTATGTGATATTGACCACAATTTAAATGAATTGGTTAAAAAAATAAATGCATCTGATTACCTGTTTTTACATTCTGCTAATTATATTCAAATGAATTTGTAACGTTGTCTGATTTAACTGACCATTTGGTGGGTCATGGTTCATTATAGCGCATCTGTTCAGGTACATGCCTGCACAATGCGACACACTTTCTGTGGACAACAGAGCAGCACATTAATAGAGTGGAAATACATGAGGCCCGAGGTCTTTATGGCCTGTATATTTGCCAGTAACAAAATTTAAAATTAGATATGCCAAGCCAACCTCTGCTTTATGTCATTGTAGAGTCACCCTTTGGATGTGTGGATGTTTAGAATTCCAAATAATATGATTGAATCTAAGTTCTTAAAAAAAGACAATGTATATAGGGTTGGATTAAAATAGGAAAACAAGCTTGGGAAGGATGTTCATCCTAACAGTGTTGATTCTACCCGCTAAGGTGAGATGGAGGGTGGACCATTTATTCACATCTTATTTAATTTTTTCTATGCAGACAGCAAAATTTTGTTGAAAAATAGCTTAATATTTAATTGTGATATTTACCCCTAGATATTTAAACTGATCTGCTAAGATAAATGGAAAGGTGTCCAGTCTAGTATTGTGTGCTAGAGAGTTCACTGGAAAAAGCACACTTTTATTCAAATTTATTTTGAGTCTATGTATATATATATATTATTTATTTATTTATTTATTTTAGGATTGCAGGCATGGAATTTTGTAGATCAGATATATACAGTACCACATCATCAGCATATAATTATATAAGTCCTTCTCTGAAAATCCCCTTTATCTCTGATGCATTTTTGAAAGTAAACAGCCAATGGCTCAATGACGATTACAAAAAGCAATGGTTATAGGCGACTACCCTGTTGAGTACCATGTTCTAGTTTGAAGTAGTCCGAAATAATGTTGTTAATACGCACTGAGGCTTCTGGACTAGTATAGAGTAGTTTGTGTCATGCACAAAATGCTTTGGCAGAACCCAAATTTGTGCAATGTGGTGAATAGGTAGTCCCATTCAACCATGTCAAATGCTTTTTCTTCATTCAAAGATAGTAAGATCTCTGGGGTGTTCAATTTAATGGGTGAATGTATTACATTAAACAAACGTTGAAGATTAGAAGCCAAGTGTTTGCCTTTAATAAATCCAGTTTGAGTTTGTGGTATTATAGATGGAAGCACTTCTAGCTAGAACTTTGGAGAGTATCTTAACGTCATCATTCAGGAGTGAAATTGGTCTGTATAAGGCACATTGTAGTAAGTCCTTATTTTTCTTAGGAAAGACGGAAATTAACGCTTGACAAAAAGTCTGAGGTAGAATTTTGTTGTCTTTAGCTTCTGTAAATGTTGCTAATAGTGGAGCTAACCTATTTGAAAATATTTTATAAAATTTTACTGAGTAGCTGTGAGGGTCGGCTGCTTTCCCGTTTTTTAACAGAATTTATAGCAATTAGTAATTCTGAAAGTATCGAGATTTATTCAGTTCCACAGCACTAATAGTATCTAGCTGTGGCATCTGTAATGAGTCAAAGAACTCAATAGATTGTGTCTTACCTTCTTTAGACTGAGTGGAATATAAGGACTTAAAGTACTCTCAATATGTGTGAGTTATATTTTTATGGTCTATGATTTTACTTCTGTCTATGTTGGTAATTACTATTATGGCATTATGAACTTCCTGCTTGTGGATTTGTTGAGATAAAATCTTATTGGTCTTCTCTCCATGTTCATAATAATGTTGTTGTGATTTAAAGATGAACTTTTCTGTTTCTTTAGTAGAGAAGAGGTTAAATTCTGATTGCAAAACCTGTCTTTTCCTATAATGTGCCTCATTTGGAGTCCTGGCATATTCTTGGTTTCCAATTTGTTTTCGTGAGAAAGATATGAAATAATTGTACTCTCAAAAATGCCTTCAGAGTTTTCCAGTGTATACCTGCAGAGACCTCTGGGGATGCAGTTCTCTCCAGAAAAGTATCAATTTGCTTGGATATGAATTCTGTACAGTGTTCATCTGCTAATGCCGGGGGTTAAGACACCAGCTACGAGATGAGTGGGTAGGACATAGTAAGTTAAGCTCCATAATCAGAAGAGCGTGGTCAGAGATAACAATAGCACTGTACTTACACAATTTGATAATGGGCAAAAAATTATTTTCCATGAAGAAATGATCAATTCTTGAGTGTAATGTTGAACTTGTGAGAAGATGGAATATGCTCTAAATTTAGGATTTAAAAACCTCCATGGGTCTAATAAGTTCTGATCCATTACAAACTGTGTAATTATTTTTGCTGTATTAGATGTTATCACCGCTGTAGCTGAACACCTAGCCAGGTCTGGATTTAAAACACAACGAAAGTCTCTGACCATTATAATTGTAGGAGTGTTCACATTAGGAAAAGATGCAAATACATTTTGGACGGAGTCTCTATCATCCACATTAGGTGCAGAAATATTTATCAGAATCACTTTAATATTAAATAATAAAATAATTAAGTAAAATAAATTAAATTAAATAAATATCGCTCTTAAGGATCATATATTACATCTGACACTACAAATGGGATAGTTCTGTGAATTAAGATTCGCACACCCCTAGTTTTCTTTGTATAGCCAGAGTGAAATCCAATCCCTTTGGAACTGAAACCGGTTCTTACTAATTATGTGGGTGCTTGTAAAATTACTATCTTGGCATTAAAACGTGTCAAGTGACTGAATACTTTCTATCTTTCAATTCATGATTGAGACCTTTAACATTCCAGCTCACAAACGTCACTGTTTGGTCATAAAAACATTGCTTCTGAAATTGTTTAACTTAATGTAGTGCATTTTTACATAAGTTAGCTTTGACCTAGATTTCATATTATTGCCAGGTGTTTTACGGCTATAAAGCCTATTGCTGTGTTGGCATTAATGGTTGTTAGGGTAGAAAGGATAAATAAGCAATAGCAAAGCTCCCATACCCCCATGCTCCCCTCATTTTGCCTCCCCGAGTGAGGCAGACCATACTCATAAAGTTCCAGTCCTCTGACGTGCTGAGAGAGAAAGAGCATATCCAGAGCAAAATGGATCCCCCCAGTGGCAGTGTAGAAAAGGTTAAAATTGAGGGATCTTGAAAGTACAGTCCCAATACAATAAACTAGGGAATGATGTTAAACAGCTCCCATGGAGATTCGGGTAACGTATGATAGTACATTCCCAATACAGTCAAGTATATGAAGTAAAAAAAAAATTCTGTGAATAGCTACCAAGAATTACATATATTAATTGAAAGAGATTCCAATATGCAAGCCGAATCTTCTTTTTCTTGTCAGAATATGGTATGACTCATGATCGTGCTTCAGAAGGATGTCGGAATCAGTCTGCTTAGCTCTTCTTCTGCTTCATTCGGAGAGCTAAAAATGTAAAACTGACTTTTAATTACTTTTAATTTGGTGGTGTACAAGAGGATGTATCTGTGTAGACATTGTTTAATACTGTAGTACGTGCCATGTTTAGCAACTGTTGCAGGAGAGAAATCTGGGAAAATACAAATGCAGTTATTTTCAAATATAATCTGTTTCTCTCTGAGAAGGAACATGAAATTTTGTTTGGCCTTCTCGGTTTTGAGGCATTCAATCCATGTATGTGGTAGGCTGCTGAGATCTCGGTGTTTGAGATGAACTTCTCTCTGATTATTTTAGAGAATAGTTCAGCTATGAATTTCACTTGGTTTGGACTGTCACGTTTTTCAGGGAGACCTTCAATTCTGATGTTGTTCGTAGATGATGGCATTAATAGAATCCAGGAGCAACATTTCTATTGAGCATTTCCATTGTTGCTCACTTATATGTACTTCTTCAAAAGTGGAATACTTGTAAGGCTAGTCTTACCTTTATGTGCAGGGAAAGCCATTGGTATAGGTCGATGAAATGTGTGCACACATTTCAGGGGAAACTCAACCCTTGATGGTGGCTACTATCCACAGCCCACCATATTTTGTTATACTCGGGCAGGACTGGTCTAACAAGAAAAGTGGACAAGTACAAACTCCACCTGGAGGGGCTTGGTAGAACATTTGGTTAAACAGCCAAATTGTCAACCAGTGGAAAGAGTTTACCACATAAATCTTTTGAAACTATGGAAGAAACAGGAACTAAAATTCCCTTTGGCCAACTACAATCCTATTTTTATTTTTTCCAAACGAAAATTTTTGAAATAATTTGACACCCAAACAACAAGGTTTAAGTTAAGCTGTCCAGTAAAGGGGTCTTGGATGAAAAATCCAGACAGACCTCCCTGAATGCGCACTACATTGTTATAGAGTCGGGGCAATTGTCAGAGAATGTCCATATGACTGCTGGAAGCAAAGAAAGCAGAGGGTGTTATTGAGGAAAGTTTACTTCCTGATCTAGCTCTGCTGTATTAGTACAAAAGACAGATGGTAGTTGATGCTTTTGCATTGACATCTGCCAACTTAAGTCTCCAATTTACAAGCCTATTTGATGTGAATGGATGAGCTCCTTGAGCACCTCAGAAAGGCATGTTTCTTGACTACCCTAGGCATGACAAGAGTACAGACAAATATAGTACCTTTAGTAAAATCTGCCAAGGAAAAGATCATGATTAACACCCTAAGTGGACATTGGCAATACCATGTCCTCTTGTTTGGGTTACACAGGGCCCCAGCCACTTTACAAAGTCTGGTGGATAAAGTCCTTCAGCCCAACAATACCTACAGTGCTGTCTACCTGGATGAGGTTGTCATCCATTCCAGCACCAGGTAGGAGCATAGGAGAAGCAGGTCCAAAAAAGTGTGGGTTACGTAGTGGGTGGAGGAATACTCAGACCACAACGCTTCCAATACAGTGGAATGGGATAGGTACAGAAGCTGCGTTCCGTGATCTTAAAGAGGCCCTTATATCAGTACCTATCTTAATTTCCCCTAATTTCTTTTTGATATTAATTCTCCAGACTGACACTTTGGACAGAGGTTTGGGGGCCATGCTGAGCCAAATCATTAATGGTACTGAGCACCCTATGATGTACTTGAGCAGAAGACTACATATTTGGAAGACAAGGTATGTGACAGTTGAGCAGGAAGCTCTGGCAATCAAGTAGGCCATACATCAGCTGAGGTACTACCTTCACAGTCGCAAGTTCACTTTAATTACTGATCATACCCCTCTCCAGTGGATGGCCACGCAAAAAAGTCAAATCCACATGTTAACAGATGGTTCATTGACCTCCATACATATGAATTTATGGTCCTATATTGCCGGGGCTCCCATCATTCCAATGCCAATGTCAAATGGGAGACAACTTCAGGGCTTATTTGTCATTGTTCATGTTTTCTTTCTTACCATATATATAGGTCCACTATTTCCTTTTTAAGGGTTATTTTGAAACTGCAAGATTAAATTTAACACTGGTGATTTTGCTGTGTACCATTACAGATGATAAACCTATATATTTTTTTGTTTTATAGTAATTATGTACACCTACATATATTAAATTACAGCTGTACTAAGAAAGTGAAAATGTGCTAGATATTCAACACTTTAAGATCAATAGTATTTGAATTCCAAATACAAAATATTAAAACATGTATTTTTGTTTGTCTTTTTACCTGTGCAAGAGAATTTTGCCACTTCAGTCCTGGTGCATGCATTTTTACCCCATGGAGAAGAGGGACATTGCCAGATAGAAGCCTCATGTCCTCTACATCTAACTTTGTCCAGCCATTTTGGATCAGGGTCCAGTTTTGATAATTCTTCTTTAACATCAGAGGTAAGATTTCCACAGCCTAATTCTTGGCAGATCATGGCAGCAGTGGCCTTATCCATGTTATTTGCACAGACGCTGCCCCATGAGTTGTTATAGAAAGCCTGAAGTTGTCCCGAACAGCCATCAGTTAACCTCAGCATCTTGAATTCTTTCAAAATAGAATTTTAAAAAGTTTAAAGAAATGTTATGCTTTTAAAATATTATATACATTACTAAAAATAAAGAGCACACAAAAAATTACAGAACATGACCATTAAAGATTCAAGTGTCAGGATAACACAGAATAAAAAAGGCAAAATAAGAGCTGATTCATATTGGTTTAATTTCATGTTCATATACTGTATATACTCTGGATAGCTACTTTTTTCAACTTTTAATAAGCTTATACATTGACTTATATTATATATTATAATTAGTTTACCTGTACAATTTACTCCTACATCTTCTTTATGCCTACAGTTATGCTGTCCCCATGTTTGATGTCTACAGTCCCGCAGAGATGATTCATTTCCCTGACAGTGCACATCATCCAGCCAAATATGTCCACTTCCTGGTCCATATGAGACTGGAGTTATGGCATTTACAGGCATCTCACACTGGAGCTGCCTACAAACTACATTTGCATCTGGTAAGTCCCAGGAATCATCACACACTGTCCCCCAGGATCCATTGTAGAATATCTCGAGTCTTCCATCACAGACACCTGTTCCATTGGTCAACCTGAGGGCAAACTGATCTGAAAAACAGAAATAAGAGGCACTAAATTGTGGCCAGGAACCAATTAAAAATAGCAATCTATGCCTGGTGAAATTGTCATCTTTAATGCCAAAAAAATAACACCCAGTCTGCCAATATGAATTTCTAAATAAAATTTTACCACTGTCACACTATTTATTTGTGTATTATCCACAAGGCTAAAACTATTGGCACATTATAAAAGAGCAAGTATAAGCCTCAGTTTATTTTTAGACATCTCACCCAAGAGAAGGAAAGCGGCAGCAATCATGTTAGATAATTGCACCCTTTGTTTGTCTTTGTGAATAGTTTTATACTTTGAAAAACAGAACAGCTGGTAAGAGGCATAATATTATAATGACTTCAATCACTATTTTTGCAACACCTTTTTTTTGTGCTTATGCATATTGGCACCTTTAAGCAACCATTTTGTGATTGTTTTTAGCTTCTCTTCTAAAAACATTGTTGTTTCTTTTTTCTCTTTGGGAACTAATTGATTTAGGCAAGCACTTGTGAGGTGAGGGGTGAAACTAAGAGCAAATAACAGCCCTTAGTGAAGCAAATCCACATATTTAATAAAAGTACCCCACCTGGTATGGGGTTTACTGGGGCCTTCTCCTGGAGCCAGGCCTGGGGGAGTGCCTGCAGGTGAATGGCTGGCCAGACACAGAAAGAAATAAGCAAAATCCTGCAGGTGGAACAAGGGCTTGGTGCGATGTGACCTGGGTGGTATTCAAAGGCAGAGGCCTTGTCAGACTGGAACACAGACAAACTGACTGTTGGGATATGGAATGTCACCTCTCTTAGAGAGGGAAGGAGCTGGAGTTGGTGGGTGAGGTGGAATACTACCAACTAGATATAGTTCAGCTCATGTCCACCCATTCGCTTGGTTCTCGAACCAAAACCCTTCAAAAGAGGCTGGACTGTCATTTACTTTGGAGTTGCCCAGTGGGAAAGGTGTCAGGTAGGAGTGGACTTCTTAGCCTGGTTGATGTCATGTTGAAGTTTTTCGCAGAGAATAAGAGTGCTGCCTCTGTGTAGCTGAAGGTCTCTGAGAGGACTCTGACTGTCGTATGCACCAAATGTCAGTTTGGAGTACCAAGCCTTCTTGGAGTGTCTGGATGGGAGGTGTGATTGGGAGGAATGTCCTCCCTGATCTAATTCCAAGCAATGTTTTGTTATTGGATTTCTGTGCTAGGCATGGTTTATCCATAACAAACATCATGTTTGAATGTAGTTGTATAGGAGGAGGATTTGAGGGTTTATTTAACAGGCAAGGGTCAACACCGGAAGACAAAGATCTAATTAACAAAAGCCCAGGATGTAAAAAAAAAATTGTAGTAAAGAAAAATATTGAATGGATCAGTAACAAAAATAATTTATAAACTCAGAGCTAAAACAAGGCATAAATCTGTAAGAACAGAAAATAATTATTAACCAGAGACCTATTTTTAACATTCAGCAACACTGGTAAATTTCCTGGTCATAGCACAAATTTGGACATCCCATAATTGCAAAACATTGACATTTAAGCCATTGTCCTGCCTAGCAATGACATAGTAACCAAGGCATGAAACATCTCCAAATTGTGATACCCACAAGAAAATTAAAATGGTGTCATGGCAGCACATAATGGGTCAGTTGCAGTGTACCTGAGATAGTACTATTCTAGCTGCAGGTCAAGTCCAGACTATGTAGTACGGTATAAAGAAGAGAAGACCCTCAGGTCTAAGTACTGTTGCAGTGAACAGCGAACTAAGATCAATACCAAATTTAACTTGTACATTATATTCATGCCCCTTGATGTACAAGTGACAGCTGATTTAAATCTCCAAGGGAGAGCATCCTCTGGCATATTTCATTTTATATGTTATGTTGAGAGAGTGTAAATATATGCCTGTGACACACTGGGACCTGTTGGGGTCTTAATCTTTCCTTGCTGTTACTCATTTCCCTATGATGTAGAAAATACAGAGAAGTTGATATTTGTCATTCATTATGTGCCCATCTTTTCCTAATAACCAAATTATTCCAACAATCACCAAAGTGTATATAATACCCAGTCAGAGGTGGAACAATATTCATAAAGAATGTCTCATTGCAGCACAAATTTCACAGTAGAGCACAGGCGCGATATGCTACATATTGTATGAGATCTTATATCAGACCTGGAGAACATTCGCAAATATACCCTCATGATACCACAAAACTGGCCGAGTGATTCCTTAATTAGGGATACCAACAATGTGTCTTTTTATTGAATATTAATGATTAAATGTATGTTTATCCATATTTTTCTATTTCTTATATATTTCAATGTACATATTTCCATGCATCACTTGTCTTTTTCTGTGGCACTGCGTTAAATGTATTTGATTCAGTACCATGCTATACTTTAGACCAAAAATAAATAAAAAAATATGGTTTCCTTATTGGTAAATGGCATATTTTAGATTTTTCTTGTCCATAATGATTTGTCTGATGCGTGCGGAATTAATTTAGTAATTACCCGCCGTGCTGTTTATTAAACCTGCTCACAAAGTGGTTTAAGTCAGTATGCAAATTTGTTCCCCCTATCCAACACCAAGAAGCACACTGCAACCGCAGTTAGTCTTAATCTTGGTCTGCTGGAAGTCCACAGCTCTGAGGCTCACTGCAACAGCGTTTAACCTGAAAGCGAGTCTTTGGAACATTAGAACAATCTAGGCAAGAACAAGCTATTCAGCCCAACAAAGCTCACCAGTCCTATCCACTTAATTCTTGTAAAAAAACATCAAGCTCATTGGCCTACAGTTGCTTGGATCTGCCCTGTCTCCCTTCTTATATAATGGGATGATATTTGCCATTTTTCAGTCCTTTGGAATTATCCCAGTGTGCAGTGACATCCTAAAAATATGTGTCAAAAGTTTATATACATACTTGCTAGCCACCTTAAGAACTCGAGGGTAAATATTATCTGGTCCTGATGATTTGTTTGATTTTATCATATTTGATCTGAGCAGTACTTGTCCCTCTACAATTTCTAAATCACTCAGAACCTCCTTAGTAGTCGCGTTTGCCTCTGGGAGGTTATCCACTTCCACACTTGTGAAGATCTCAGAAAGATGCAAGTTTAGAGTGTGCGCTATTTCACTTTCTGTATCTTTTAATTCCCCTTTACTATTCCTGATGCACTTCACCTCCTTCTTGACTGTTCTTTTACTACTAAAATACTGAAAGAATTTCTTAAGGTCGGCTTTAGCCTTATCTGCTATATTCCCCTCCTACCATCTTTTAGCGTCCCTAATATCTTTCTTAATGGTTGCCCTCAAGTTCTAATAAACCCTACGATTCACTTTGGAGTTATTAATCTTATACACCTTATATAGCTGTTTTTTCCTTTGCAGCTTCTTTTTTTAACTCTTTATTAACCCACCATAAATTGTTACAGTAAACATTGTTTACACTAAGCCCAGGTCACCATGGAATCATCCCCAGCACATTGCACACCGTAACTGACCCATTTGTTTTTAACATTATTAAAAACGCATAGAAACAGAAAATAAATGTAACTACTAAGATCCTAGTTAACTGCACGAGTCCTATAATTTTGTATTGTGTAAACTTTTTATATTACACTTTCCAAAGTTTGAATTGTTCTGCTTCTCTTTTTGAACTTACTGCTTGTTTTTCAACTTGCTTTAATAGTACACTGCCCTCCATTTGTCTCTATTTCCTACCCTCCTGTTTAAAGAATTTTTTTTTTTTACTTTTTCACAATGTTACACATTAATGAAAAAAGACTGGAGTATCTTCTTGTGGATTAAAAAAGGATCAACATTACAAATATGAAACCAAAAGCCTTTAAAGTTACCAAATATGTTCAATTTGATGTGAACTTCAGAAAATGCACCTTCCGTTTTTGTGAAGTAAAAATTGATATCACAGAATCTTGGCACTGTGTTTCCTGAGGTAAGGATACATTCCTGTTAATAATGACCATCATGGATGGAATATTCATTTAATTAAAGAATAATCTGAAGTTGTTGGTACTATATTAGTGTTGCAGGATATGATAATAAATTTGTAAAAATTTAAGTGTTTACAGTTTCCATCGATCCCCTCCAGCAGTTATGATGTCTTAAAGTTAGGTCAATAGCGGTAAAATTAAGCAGGGGTATTTTCACTGAGGAATACAAAACCTTGCTACAATACAAATAAAAACTACATTTCTGATTTACAACTCATTGTGCTAGCAGAAACTTTTAAGAAATGTCAAAAAAAAATGTAAGCAAAGGGACAAAAACAGAAAGACAAATGATCAGGCAAACTAATTGTGAATGTGAAACAAGAATCGTTGACAGTAAACAGTGCAGGAGATCAAAAATCAATTCTTTGAGAGGATTGAATCATGAATAGATGAGACATGTATGACACTGACCTTTACAGCAATAACCCAATTATGATATACAATACACTTTTGCTTAATTCTGTATTTAAACACCATAGCAACCAACCAGCAAAAATACTCAAAATGGTGGAATCTATATGCAAAACAAAACGACTGTGCAGATGAGATGTTAATAATTTTCAACATCATGAAAAACAGCAGTGAACAAAGTGAAAAGTGTGAACTTTTTGATCACTTTTAATGGAAAAAAAAATCAATAAAGTGTACAGACGTTTTGGTGGGCAGTGGCTCAAGAGCAAAGAAGGGGTACTTTATGAAAATTGATTTTTTTACAATTTAACCCTGGGCACAAATTAGTGTCCACTTTTATTTCACTGTTTTTAATTTCAGTGGAAATTTGGGTCAATATAATATTCAAAAAATGTTTTTACACAATTGCTGATTATGTCAGTTTATCAAAAAAGACATAACACCACCTGTGTAGCACATATACTTTATTTTCCTCACATAGCACATCTTGACAAGACAAGGGAGCAAATTTTTAAAAATGTTAACATCATAGCAAATCAAATCAAAAATATTTTTACCTCCATACTGCAAAATTTGAGTCAAATATTCAGGAAGCCACTAAATCTGGTACAATATATGGTCATTATTTTTTGTACATTAGACTTTCAGAACATTTAGAGTGTTTTGAAATCACAAGAATAATAAAAAATTTCTGGGCTGGGAGATTCCTTCTCATTGAATGTAAGTATAAACATCAGAGTATAATGTGATAAAAATTAAATTGTGAGAGCACAAATCTTATATTTACTAAGAGAATACTATATCTCAGTTATTTATTTGATGTTACTGTCAAGCAAGGTAATTATTCTCCTCTACATTAAGAATAAGGCATCAAACAAATATAAATGCATACTTCCAGTGTTTATCCAAGATTTTAATTTGTAAATTTACCTGTGTGTCAGCTCATGTGAATACAAGAATCTGATCCAACAAAAGTAAAATATGTGCTAGATTTCCAGAATAGTATAATTGTTTATGCATTTAGAATCTTAACAAGAAAAAGTTATATTCTCACAGGGTTATTCTGATGTCACTGGCACAAATGTGAACAAAATATGATTGTTTATACTTTAAATATTCAAGCTATTTAAATCGGATAAAACATTATATTCTCAGATACATTCTTTATTAATACCCTTCATTTATTAATCTTCACTAATAACCCTTTGTATGTAATTGTAAAATTAGAGAAATTGTAAATAGATTTGCAAGATCAAAACCTGTTATCCAATGATCACACACTTGTTCTGCTCTGAATATTCTCTGAATATGTTCATTTTGACAAGGGAAATTTAATAGAAAAACTTTTTTCTGCATATGTATTTAAAAAGTACAATTTCAGTTCTAAAGGTGTGGTTTGTGGGTTTTTTTTATGTCTATCATTTTATGCTGCCGAGAGAGCGCATGTACCATGTAGGCAATGTTTACAACAAAAAAATCCTGGTAAAAACAAGCACACTGTGCCAGAGACAGTAAAAACAGAGATCTATCTTATCATGCTACACTTTCAAATCTGGAAATGCCAAATTATTTTTTGTATGTATTGATTTAGGACATGCACAGTCAATGCAGACATGATTGCATGGACACACAAATTTGCAACAAACACTGTCAACATTCTGGAAGAATAATGTTAAAGTGAGATCTTTTTTCTGTGTGGATTTGCCTGCATGGGAAATGTGAACTAGCCATTAATATAAAATATGAACTGGCCATTATTTTTCATCATAGGTGAAGGAATTACAATATCAGTCTGTGCAGTTGTGGGGCTTTTTTGAATTTTGAAATAAATATTGTTAAAGCCTATGTGCTTAAGAAACATATTGAACAAGTTCTTTTTTCAGTAAAAAAGCTGTGAAATATGTCATTCTGGTTGTTCTCTGGCAACAAGCCCTACATCCTTACACTCTATAAATAATTATTTTCATTTTCCCTGTGGTCAAGATGCTTTGTCTAGAATTGTTGCAGTCCATCCACAGCTGAATTAGTTCTTTGGTGAGTTTTGATAGATTTTTTTGAATTTTGCATTTTTTTCTTCAAATTAATTTACAACTAGAATTAAATAGTCTGTGCTCCAATGTTAATTAAATTTGGATTTGTTGGAAGTTTTTCTTTTTTTTTATTTGGTGAGCTGTTGTTGTGTTCTCTTGATTTGCATTTCTTTATACAAAGTTCTTATTATGATATACCAAGAGAGGAAAAACAAATTAGTTAACTAGTTAAGAAGGCTGGTTCAGTTACGGGATACATTTTTGACTCACTGTAGGTAGTGGCAGAGGAGAGAATGAAAACAAATGTGATAGCCATTGCTGCATATCCTGTCTATGACAAACTATGACTAAGTACTTATAGCCAACAAATTACTCAACAGAAGTATGTCAACCCTATGGCAACACACCTTAATAATGCCTCACTGTGACGGCTCTCTATCTATCTATTTAACTATCTATTATATAGTGCCTTTCATATCTATCGATCTATCTATGTAATTATTGTTCACCCTAGCTCTATTTTGACTAAGATGAATTATGACAGCATTGTATAATGATGGTAATGTATTTACAGCTGCTGGTCATAAAATTAGAATATCATGACAAAGTTGATTTATTTCAGTAATTCCATTCAAAAAGTGAAACTTGTATATTAGATTCATTCATTACACACAGACTGATGTATTTCAGATGTTTATTTCTTTTAATGTTGATGATTATAACTGACAACTAATGAAAGTCCCAAATTCAGTATCTCGGAAAATTAGAATATCAATTAAAACCAAAGCAAAAAAAGGATTTTTAGAAATGTTGGCCAACTGAAAGGTATGAACATGAAAAGTATGAGCATGTACAGCACTCAATATTTAGTTGGATTACTGCAGCAATGCGGCGTGGCATGGAGTCGATCAGTCTGTGGCACTGCTCAGGTGTTATGAGAGCCCATGTTGCTCTGATAGTGGTCCTTCAGCTCTTCTGAATTGTTGGGTCTGGCGTATTGCATCTTCCTCTTCACAATACCCCATAGGTTTTCTATGGGGTTAAGGTCAGGCGAGTTTGCTGGCCAATCAAGAACAGGGATACCATGGTCCTTAAACCAGGTACTGGTAGCTTTGGCACTGTGTGCAGGTGCCAGGTCCTGTTGGAAAATGAAATCTGCATCTCCATAAAGTTCGTCAGCAGCAGGAAGCATGAAGTGCTCTAAAACTTCCTGGTAGACGGCTGCGTTGACCTTGGACCTCAGAAAACACAATGGACCAACACCAGCAAATGACATGGCACCTCAAACCATCACTGACTGTGGAAACTTTACACTGGACCTCACGCAACGTGGATTCTGTGCCTCTCCTCTCTTCCTCCAGACTCTGGGACCTTGATTTCCAAAGGAAATGCAAAATTTACTTTCATCAGAGAACATAACTTTGGACAACTCAGCAGCAGTCCAAAGGCGAGACGCTTCTGACGCTGTCTCTTGTTCAAGAGTGGCTTGACACAAGGAATGCGACAGCTGAAACCCATGTCTTGCATACGTCTGGGTGTGGTGGTTCTTGAAACACTGACTCCAGCTGCAGTCCACTCTTTGTGAATCTCCCCCACATTTTTGAATGGGTTTTGTTTCACAATCCTCTCCAGGGTGCGGTTATCCCTATTGCTTGTACACTTTTTTCTACCACATCTTGTCCTTCCCTTCGCCTCTCTATTAATGTGCTTGGACACAGAGCTCTGTGAACAGCCAGCCTCTTTAGCAATGACCTTTTGTGTCTTGCCCTCCTTGTGCAAGGTGTCAATGGTCGTCTTTTGGACAACTGTCAAGTCAGCAGTCTTCCCCATGATTGTGTAGCCTACAGAACTAGACTGAGAGACCATTTAAAGGCTTTTGCAGGTGTTTTGAGTTAATTAGCTGATTAGAGTGTGGCACCAGGGGCCTCATGTATAACGCCGTGCGTAGAACTCACACTATAACATGGCGTAAGCACAAAAGCGGGATTGTGCGTACGCACAGAAAAATCCAGATGCAGGAATCTGTGCGCACGCATACTTTCACATTCTTCCACTACATAAATCCCGATCAGCGTGAAAAGTAACGCACGTGCACGCGCCTTCTGTCCCGCCCCAACTCCTCCCAGAATTACGCCTCTTTGAATATGCAAATCAATATAAATAGCCTTCTGTGAAAAGACAATGGGAAAAGCACAGGGGAAAAATATAAGAATTTCAGCGAATACCAAGTGGAGGCAAAGGAAAAACGTACTATTTGTTGGTTTAAACAGTGGTATAATCAACAAAAGAAAGTTGATTGAGTGACAGAGTGTCGTAAAAACTCGAAAGATCAAATTCACAAAGTCGCACAGTGCCCGAAATAAAAAAGAAATCATATATCAAAGTCGCCGTGAAAAGGCAAGTCGTAGCCCACCGTCTGAGTGTCATATGAAAGCGTATTAGGGTACAAACAAAAAACATAGGCACACAGTGGGAAAAAAGCACGAAATGTCAACTTTAATCTCGAAATTTCCACTTTAATCACGTAGTTTATTTTGCCATTAAAGTAGAACATCATAAACTTCATCTTAAAATCGTTTATTTTACTAGTTTCTCAAGTAGCATGTTAAATGCTTTGTTCTGTGTTTGATCTTCTATGTGCTCTATGTGTGTGAATCACTACGTGCTTCCGTTCTTTCTCTTTCTCCGACAGGACATAGAATGCATTACATTCGAGATATTACAGCTCTCTGAATAATTAAAACACTGAGATGTATACGTGATATCATTTTCATGATGACAGGAATGAAAGCATGTTATTAAACATGGGAACACGGTGGCGCAGTGCTTGTTCATATCTCACGCAAGAGGCTTGCTGCACCATGTGCGACCTTCGATGAAATAATTTATTACAGAAGTACTGTCTCTTTCAAACGTACTAACCTCCAATTCCTATCCATACTTTTCTTTCTCCAATCGCCACACAATCAGCTCTGTAATAGACGTTAAGCCATTTGTAAGCTTAGAACGCCGATTCTTCAAAACTTTTAAGGAACATTGAAATATCTTCGTAGTACATGTTTCATTATTCTATTCGTCTATTCTTCCAGTGTCGCGTCAGCACCAGCAAGAATACAGCACAAGGCAGGAGCTATCCTTGAACTAGCTATACGCTGCGGCACCGTGTCCTCACATGTTTAATTATTAACAATACAGATTATTTAAATGAAGTTAAAGTTTTATTTGTATACTATAAGCAACATATTTTGCTGCATTTCATCTTAAAAATGATATTGTCATCATACGCGCTTTATAAAGTAGCGCAGGTTGTCAATATTATAACTGTAGTGTAAGTTTACAGTGAGGTGATTGTACTTATAAGTACAAACAGTTCTACAAGGAGCACTTGATGGACTGATTGAGTGCGTTTATAGTTCTTGGGATGAAACTGTTTCTGAAACGCAAGGTCCGTACAGGAAAGGCTTTGACGCTTTTTGCCGTGGTTGAGGTAGTGTGTACTTGAAACTGTATACCGATAATTCTCTTTCCGATCATCTGCTGCTGTGATTCACACTCAGATACAGTGATATAAATACTCCGAGTGGTGCAGTGAGAGTAATATGGAAAAAGATGATCCGCAGTGGCAACCCTTAACGGGAGCAGCAAAAAGAAGAACAAGATGCAGTGAGAGTAACAACGCTAAAGCAGTTATGGTATTTGGAATACTATGGCTATTCCCTGGCCCATTATATTGCTACAGGTTAATTACGATCAGATGCATTACACTAATAAACAATATGCAGTTAATTTCAGTGTATTTATAAAGCCGCGTCACAGAATGTGGGTCTAAGAAAGAAAGGGTGATCACACAGGAACAGTAGCACTGCTTTGATGCTGGGTGCCGCCAGTCTGCAAAACCGAGCGGAGAAATTGCGTACGCCAAGGTATGAGTTACCGTGGAAATGTGCGTAGCTTTACGCCAAGTTTAGGTTTTATACATCGCGATTTGAGCGTGGAAAGGTTCGTACGCAACATTTCTGTGCGTACGCACCGTTTATACATGAGGCCCCAGGTGTCTTCAATATTGAACCTTTTCACAATATTCTAATTTTCCGAGATACTGAATTTGGGACTTTCATTAGTTGTCAGTTATAATCATCAAAATTAAAAGAAATAAACATTTGAAATACATCAGTCTGTGTGTAATGAATGAATCCAATATACAAGTTTCACTTTTTGAATGGAATTACTGAAATAAATCAACTTTGTCATGATATTCTAATTTTATGACCAGCACCTGTATAAGTATGCACTGTAAAGATTCCACCATAACAAAATAATTCACAAAACAATTTATATATAACAAAATTAAACTGTGTGTATTTTTTTCTGGATGTAATCAAAATTTACAGATCATTTTGTCTAATAAGGCCACTTGTATTTTAGGGACATGGCTTTGGCTGGCATGGATGATATTAATGACAGTAACTATTTGTTCATGCCATATTTTTGTCTCTCTATTTCTTTCTGTCTCTCTCTCAAGATACTATCACTGCAGCGTTTCATGTCAAAAAACAAATGTAACTGAAAGGGAAAAACAGCTATAGAGATCCAAACATTTAGAAACATTTGAAGAGACTATACATTTCTAAAAAAATAACAAAATGTCCCATATCAAATTAGAGAAATTCTTGAGTGAAACTCTATAGGATTCTGAAAGCACTGCAAGTCAAAATTACAGAAAATGTCAATGATAAATTGTAGCAAGTTTTGTGTCAGCTATTTACATAAGATTTAAATGGCTAGGTTGCACTTTTTGTTTGTGCTAATTTATCTTCTATTTATTGTTGTTTACTCACTGCCTCCAGTTGGTCTTCTGGATCTTGAAGGTAGGCCCATATTGATACCTAAGGGGACAAATGGTGGGTTCATTAAAGTTAAGTTTAAGAACAGTTTAAATTTTACAGGTATTCATATCTTATTAAAATAGCCTTGTACACAGAAAATGTTTATTAATTGTGGTTTATTGTGTGGTCCTGTTTAGAATCTTAAGTTGAAAGTTCTGTGTCAGCAAATATGCTATTGTTGTAGTGGAATTTGAATCATAAACCTGTCTGGAAGAAACAGGGTAGTAAAAAAGAAAAGAAGAAGATCCAAAAAATGCAAAGCAAAACTTCAATCAGTGAAACAAAAAGAAAAGTAAAAGATTTTTAAACACATTTGATCTCAGAAACATCACTCAGGACTGGTGGAATTTACATTTTTTAAGCTTAGCATAAAGTTTATTTTCATGAAGATAGAAAAAGGATCTCATAAACATGAAATTTATAGGTTTCTGGGTCTTGTGAATAAATTAGAACATCATCTATATACACAAGGATATATTTTCAAAATATATATTGTACTATAGCATTTGCAAATAACTGAAAAATGTCCAGAGCATTGGCCAGACCATATCACATGCACTAGTAATACCCAGATATGGTGTTAAAGGCTGCTTCCTATTAAACTCCTTTCTTTATAAAAATCAAATTGCATGCACTCCATAAAACTAATTTAGTGAATATGGTAGTGCCTGTTACCTGGTTTAATAATGAGGAACTCAATGAGAGACAGTAACTTTTATATTGCTTTTTAATTCATACCCCTACTATCAACATAAGAACATACTCGGCGCTCCCATATTTGTAAGAAAAAAACATTTTTATTAAAATTACTGGCCAGTGTTAGGAACCCATTAGCAATATTTCCTCTAATATATTTCTCCATAGTTGTAGTTTCTGGTCTGGGAAGGGTATAAACTCGCCTCCTACGTAATGGAACCCCAATGAGAAGACCATTGACACAATCATAGGCTGCATGTGGGAAAAGGGTCTGAGTTCACTGTTTATTAAGAACATTTTTGAAAATCTCTGAATGCAGGGTGCTGATAGATGACTTTGGCATTTCAGTAATCCTCACCCCAAATACTACTTATTTTATCTGCCAATCAATAAACAGATTGTGCTTCTTCTACTACAGCTAACCTGAACCATTTGCGAGATGACAAAAGATATGCATGGTGCCAAGCTAGTAAAATTATCTACAGCACTGAAGTCTAGAAAGGAACAAAAAATGTGATTTGTATTTCATTTAAAAAAAGGGTCAACAAAACAAAATATTGTGGAAAGTGGTAATAAAATCCCCCTGTCCTTAAAGAAAATAATTTATGTCTCTTTGTACCTACTTTGCTTATAAAGCACTAATAATATATGATTCACATTTGAGTGCAAACTGTTTCTGATAAAGTGCATACAATAATGTTTACATCAATATGCATTTCTGTAAAATCATTACAACACTGAAGTTTCATTAAGTAGATTTATTGAACGGATGGATATACTTTTTGTGTAAATTGTTCCCCGTTACAATGTATCAATTATAATTTACAGCAGCCTTGAAACAGTATTTGATTTTATATATAGTTAACTGAGAACATCCATGTGAATAAAATCATTTAGAAAACCACATAATGAACAATCTACTCACCAGAGCAAATAACACCAGCATCATGCCAATGTGTGCACTCCTCACTCCCATAATCAAGAGCTGGGCACTTTGTCAGGTCAGCTTCATCACCTTCACATTGAAGATTATCTCTCCATATTTCTCCACTGCCTTTGCCAAACCTGGCCTGTCCAGGGACTTCAATTGCATATCCACACCCTAAGTGGTTACAGAGAACATTGGCATCCTGTAGGTCCCAGTAACGATCACAGACAGTCCCCCACTGCTTGCCGTAATAAAGCTCAACTCGACCAGAACAGGAGTTGGAGCCATTTACCAGTCTGTAAGCTGTGTAGAAAGTAAAAAGATGTTTGTGTACATTAAACGGTGTTGTTGACAAAAGATCACCTTTGTAAATAAAGCTGAACAGTAGTGATAACTAGTAAAAATAAATTAAATATACATTATTTTAGGTTTTAACACATCTCATAAAACAATGTGAAAAGAAAGTGATTAATAAAACAATCTCATTTTATTTATTTTTTTATGATTTTAAGTTGAAGTAGTCACAGCGAGAGAATGTACACAACTATTTGTACAATGAAGCGATACTAAGAGGCTGTCTGAAAATGGAGAGAATACATAATCATGCATTTTGTGCCTGTACAGCACACTGACATCAAAGAAAGTTAAAAGAAAATTGAGATATTTCTAAAAGTATTATAACATGTACAAAATTATTAGGTTAGCTCTATAACATCTAAATATGGTCTCTGTAAGTGGTTTCAATTTTATATTCTGTGTCTGGTAAAATTAAGATTCAGATGTAAGTCTATTTAAAATATTGTCTACTTGCCTTTGTAATACACTGTATATTTACAGTGCATCCAGAAAGTATTCACAGCGCATCACTTTTTCCACATTTTGTTATGTTATAGCCTTATTCCAAAATTGATTAAATTAATTTTTTTCCTCAGAATTCTACAGTACACACAACACCCCATAATGAATGACAACATGAAAAAAGTTTACTTGAGGTTTTTGCAAATTTATTAAAAATAAAAAAACTGAGAAATCCCATGTACTGTACATAAGTATTCACAGCCTTTGCTCAATACTTTGTCGATGCACCTTTGGCAGCAATTACAGCCTCAAGTCTTTTTGAATATGATGCCACAAGCTTGGCACACCTATCCTTGGCCAGTTTCACCCATTCCTCTTTGCAGCACCTCTCAAGCTCCATCAGGTTGGATGGGAAGCGTCGGTGCACAGCCATTTTAAGATCTCTCCAGAGATGTTCAATCGGATTCAAGTCTGGGCTCTGGCTGGGCCACTCAAGGACATTCACAGAGTTGTCCTGAAGCCACTCCTTTAATATCTTGGCTGTGTGCTTAGGGTCGTTGTCCTGCTGAAAGATGAACCGTCGCCCCAGTCTGAGGTCAAGAGCGCTCTGGAGCAGGTTTTCATCCAGGATGTCTCTGTACATTGCTGCAGTCATCTTTCCCTTTACCCTGACTAGTCTCCCAGTTTCTGCAGCTGAAAAACATCCCAACAGCATGATGCTGCCACCACCATGCTTCACTGTAGTGATGGTGCCAGGTTTCCTCCAAACGTGACGCCTGGCATTCACACCAAAGAGTTCAATCTTTGTCTCATCAGACCAGAGAATTTTCTTTATCATGGTCTGAGAGTCCTTCAGGTGCCTTTTGGTGGGCTGCCATGTGCCTTTTACTAAGGAGTGGCTTCCGTCTGGCCACTCTACCATACAGGCCTGATTGGTGGATTGCTGCAGAGATGGTTGTCCTTCTGGAAGGTTCTCCTCTCTCCACAGAGGACTTCTGGAGCTCTGACAGAGTGACCATCGAGTTCTTGGTCACCTCCCTGACTAAGTCCCTTCTCCCCCGTTCGCTCAGTTTAGATGGCCGGCCAGCTCTAGGAACAGTCCAGGTGGTTTCGAACTTCTTCCACTTACGGATGATGGAGGCCACTGTGCTCATTGGGACCTTCAAAGCAGCAGAAATTTTTCTGTAAACTTCCCCAGATTTGTGCCTCGAGACAATCCTGTCTCAGAGGTCTACTGACAATTCCTTTGACTTCATGCTTGGTTTGTGCTCTGACATGAACTGTCAACTCTGGGACCTTATATAGACAGGTGTGTGCCTTTCCAAATCATGTCCAATCAACTGAATTTACCACAGGTGGACTCCAATTAAGCTGCAGAAACATCTCAAGGATGATCAGGGGAAACAGGATGCACCTGAGCTCAATTTCGAGCTTCACGGCAAAGGCTGTGAATACTTATGTACATGTGCTTTCTCAGTTTTTTTAATTTTAATAAATTTGCAAAAATCTCAAGTAAACTTTTTTCACGTTGTCATTATGGGGTGTTGTGTGTAGAATTCTGAGGAAAAAAAATGAATTTAATCCAATTTGGAATAAGGCTGTAACATAACAAAATGTGAAAAAAGTGATGCGCTGTGAATACTTTCCGGATGCACTGTATATATATTGTAACACATCATTTTGGGCTGTTCTGGTATTTTCTGAAATAGTTTTAACTAGATATTTGTAAATCTTAACCAGTGATTAGTGATAGCACCATTTATATGTATTTATATGTAATTAACCTGTAATTTTTTGTATGATGTGAAGTTTTCAAAGTTCTGAATGGATCTTATCACATTTTTCAGGGGATTGTGAAGAGTAATCTGGACTCATTGAATTCTGAGGCTATATGCTCTGGACACTCAGGAAAAAAAAATGTTTTATTTGTGGTAGTAAATCAGCTCAGATTGATGGAGTGTCTGCTGGAAAGACCTTAAAGTCTTTGGTGCTGATGTGCAGAATGACTTGAACTCTTACTCTTGGAAGTACTTCTCTAGCAACCTCCGGGGGAGGGGTGCTTGGGTTATTGTGGTCAGAAACATGAAGTCGTAATTGATTCTGTTGAAGACTTCAATGTACCACATGGTGTCTTGTGGGAGGTGCTACAAGAGTGTGGTGTTCTAGGGCTGCAGCTGAGTGCTATTCCATCTCCTGTATTTGAGAAGCAAAATAGCTTTCATGTCAAATCCAGTCAATATTTATTTTGGATTATAAAATGAACCCTAGGTTGTTCAGCGCTCTTTTTCAGTAACATGGGAGGACATGAGAGTAGAGCCTGTGATTTTTTTCCAGATCAAACAGAGTGATCCGAAATGGTTTACAAATGTAGATAGGAAGCCTGTAAAATGCCTCCCCCACAAACTTTTACAGGTACAACCAACTTAAAGACCACCAGGGGCCGGACTATGGACATGTCAGGGGAACTTTAAGTCTTGCCTGGGCAGGGGAACTTTGTCTCTTGCCTGGTCTTTACACACCTTGAAAATTCTCAGTGGAAAATGAAAAAAGTTGCAGAGGAGAAGATTATGTGGTGAATCCATCTAGGCATGATGTCACTAACTCTTCAGGAATATGTGATGTGAATATAAGTGATTTTGAATGAAATTTGCACTCTCAGTTGAGGAAAAATTGGTATGCCTTATACCAATAAAGAACTCAATGTTGTTTGCAGCACACCAATAGAAGACTATAGTCTGGCGGAGCCTTGAAGCCCACAAGTTGCCTAATCCATTACTGAATACGTTTATATTATAAACACAGAAATACACATTTAATAAATCTTCTGATTTCATATTTTATTAGGAACCATGTCCTACAAGAACAATGTTATTTTTTAAAATTTTGTAACATACGTATATTTTCTTAATTACAACTAGCCCTATTAAGATATGTTGTTCTAATTCAACACTCACAGGTTGTGTTATGTTAATTTTGTTAATGGAAACCTATCCATTAGTCTAAAAAGCCAAGTAATTTACTCAAGATTGAATGGTTTATGGAGGAATGAAGTATTATACAGTATAAAGCAATTAGTTTTCCAGACAGGTTCTTTGAAAAAGTGATACTGATTCTCCACATAATCAAAGACTCATTTCAGGCTTGAAGCTGCCTCAGTACTGCATTAAAAACCACACTAGCCATCAGTACATCTTTGGGTGCTGTCACACACCACTGTATGAATGTGGACACTAAGTATTACTCAGTTTTCAAGATCGATCTGAGCACTTCTTTTAAAATAAAATGCAGCAAGAGAGGATTCTTGTACAATATGGCAATTAAGTATTGAAGTGATCTATAAAAATCAGTTTTTATTTTATCATTTTAAAAATTCAACTTTTATATTTAATATTTCAAAGAAAAAAAACTTACGAACACAAACAAGGCCAACATTGTTCCTTTCAGTACAATGCCCTGCTGCACTCTCAGTGAATGGACAATCAAAAATCTTTTTTTCATTTCCTCTGCACAGAATCTTTTTCTCCCAAAATGAACCCCTTCCTTGACCCAACATTTCTGCTCGATATTCTTTTGGAGCTCCACAATCCAATTCCTGACAGACAACTTCAGCTGCCTTCTGATTAAAGTTTACATCACAAATGCTCTTCCAGCTATTATCCCGCAGCACTTCTAGTCTCCCAGAGCAGGAGCTGCTGCCACCCACTAAACGTGCACCAGTACCTGAAAGGAAAAACATAGGTTTAATGTGAAAGTGTAAGAAATAAGTAGACAAAATGTTCCAATTCATAGGGTAAATAAAGTTTGCATTGATAATGACTACCATTGAAAATATTTTAAATGGACTTACAAGAATTTCATTTTTCTTTTTTTTTTCATCTATAGTAAACAAGCTATAGCCCCAGGGATCAGGAATTGCCTTGAGTGCATCCAATATAAAGGAATGGATGTCAACGAATGGAAACTCCATCTGTATCCTAATTTATTTCTCACAACAGTGAAAGCTGTGCTGCTGTAATGTAATCCAAAAGCTATTGGCCACAATGCAAGTGAGTATGGTAGAATAAACAGAATATTAGATGTAAATCATATGCTTAAGTTTTTAGGATAGGCAGCTTGAAGCTAGACCAAAATAACTTTACCAGAGCAAAGACTACATTCAGAATTCCTTTCCCTGAAAGTCTCTCAAATCTTATAAAATCAGGAATCTGAAGTGAGGACCTTTGTAGACAGGGGTTGTTATACTGTACTCTGCAACAACTAACCGTATGATTAGCTTACTCTTTTTATATATGTGATTCACATTATCACTGAATACATGACTTCACTACAACTGCTGTTATGAAATTGAAGGAAAGGATACTCAAGGTTTGCCTCCCAATTCTCAAAGCCAAACCTTTACAAACATCTCTGTGTATGAAGTATGCTAACTTTTGGGCAGTCCTATTTTCAATGTGTTCTCCAAGTTAGCATTTCTACTTTATTCATCTGTGTATGCTGCTTTAGAAGAAAATTAGCTTTTACTATAAATTTCAATATACACTGTATGAGTAAACAGTGCATGAGCTGGCAAATAAAGGAAATATTTACAGATTATAAAACATCAATTGTTTTTACACTACAGTGATGACTGTCTGGTGTAAAAGGAATACTCCACCCAAAAATTATATTTTTTCATATAGTTTGTAGCGATGGCTGAGAAAAATTTTTAATCTCATATTTTCATGCTGAATGGAGATAAAAAAAAACTTATGATGTAACCTAATTATGATTAGTGCTATACAATGGAAAACAATGTAGAAAATGTTTATGGATAAAAAAGAGAACAAATCTCACATTACTCATGCTTCATAACCCATATGTATGTTATACAGTTGTATGCTCAAAGTGTGCAAAACATAGACATTGTTTTGTAAAATATTTTTAAATAGATACTTCCAGAAAAGTGAGCTCATATCATAAACAGGAAATGCAAGTCGCATAGATTTGAAGCTGACAGACACCAGGCATTTCTTTTCTTACCCAAGGCCAATATAGTCAGCTACTACATAGGGAAGAATGTGCGGGGTGAACTGGAAACTCTACATTATCTCTGTGTGAGTTAGTGTGGGTGTTTGCGAGAATGTCCCTTTGAAATGGAATCTTGCTCATTGAAGGTTAGGTCCTACATTTTAGGATAGTGTTAAGTATTTTCATTAATGAATGGATGGATGGACGGATAGATGGTGTCACACGTGCGCATGTCAGGCAGCTAAAGTGCCTGAATGAGAATAACTCCATGCCAGACCAGGTGGTGGCGGACTGCACTAACTCTTTCTCTGACTTCTCTGCAGACCAGTTATGGGAAATTCTGCCTGGCCCCAATGACGTTACTTCCGGTCTTAGGCTCAATGGTACCACTTCCGGTCCCTCCCCATATTGATGATGTCACTTCCGGTCTTGGGCCCAATGACATTACTTTCGATTCCTGCCCTACTGATAATGTCACTTGCAGCCCCCGGCTACAATGACACCATTTCTAGTACTGGCCCCAAGGATGATGTCACTTCCTCCTCTCTCCTTTAAAGCCGCCATCTTTGTGCCAGCAAATCAGTTCTGTTGTGAACTCTAACCTGTATTATCTACAGTCATTCAATTTTGCAGCCAGGAATACAATATACAGGTGGCTGCCCCAACCATTTTTGTGTCTTTTTGTCAAGTTTCCAGGAGAACCAGGAGCAGGACCTGACGTATATCAAGGTGGGAAAGTACCATGGCCGAGTTTCCAGGTGGGGAGTTCGTCCCGTGTTTCGGAAAGATCTGGTGCAGGCTGCACTACCAGTACACATAACCAGGCAAACTAAGCAACATGGGGAGTGTGCGGAAGGGGCTCACAAGATTGGGCTGGTCCAGATGGGAGAGGTTAAGGGGGCTTACTATGCTCTCTCGGAGGAGAGTGTCCTCCTCCCCCACCAAGGCAGAGCCTTTGACTAAACTTGGGGGTGCCCCAGACCAGCAGGTGAGAAAAATAAAACTCCCTGTGGGCGAAGGTAGGACACTGGCTAAGGCCAGAAAAAACAATGCCCTACAAATAGTGGAGCAGGTGGCCTGCTACCTGCTCTGAACCAACCTTCCAGAGTACTTCACCCAGCTGGTCTGCGGACAACAGTTTCAAAACATTGCAGAGCTTATGGAGCTGTTAGAAACAGCTAGAATGGTCTCATAATCTGGGAGGGCAGAACGGTCTCTTAGTCAAACCTAGATGGATTATGCCCCAACAAAATGGCCTCACCGCTACAAACTGGAGCCTGTGCCGAAGTCACCAAATCCGCGGACGCGCAACCTAGTCGGGGATGAAGAGGAATGCAGATGGAGGGGAAATGAGGGGTGGTGTGCTCTAACTAATCCCCTGGCAAATCCACATAAAGGAGTGGTGATCGTGAATGGATTTAAAACCAAGGCCTTATTCGATTCCGGCAGCAACATTTATATTGTTGCCCGCCAATATGTCCTACCGCAACAGTGGTCAAAAATTAAGACTAGTCTAACTGGCATCCAGGGAGAAACCCGCTGGTACAGGTCCGCCACCTGTGTCTTCAGTTATGAAGGATCGCTAAAAAAGTTAGCCGTGGTGGTCCTTCCAAATCCACTATTCCAGGTAATACTGGGGCAGGACTGATTTAAAATTAAAAGCAGTTTGCCACCTCCCACTCCTAAGTGAAATTTGGGCTTAATTATAGATGGAGATGATCCATCTCAAGCTGCCTCCACAGCATGTAACCAGCTGGTGGAGAGAGATAAAGCGGTCACTCAATGTGACGTGGCAGTTCCCAGGCTGTCAGGGGCAGAAACGTCATCAACCAATGCTGCGATGGAATGGGAGGAAACCACGCCCCTTGAGGTCAGTCCTGGCCCTCTCTCCATGTTACAGTGTTAGTTTAGACAATTCCCTTAAATTTGTGAAAAATGCAGTCGTTCCTGTTAATTGCAAACGCACTCATCAGCCCATGCCACAGGGTCCTCATTTTGTTTTAGAGAACGACCTATTATATCAAGTAGTGGAGCATGAGGGAGAGGTGTGGAAGTTGTTGCTAATACCATGGACCTTCCGGCAGCATGTTTGTGAATTAGCACACACCCACCTCCTTGGAGGTCATTTGGGCACTGAAAAACATTGGAGCAGATTAAGATTCGATTTTATTAGCTGGGAATTAATGAGGAGGTATTCGCTTTTGCACGTCTTGCTCAGAGTGTCAATTGCAACAAATTTCTAGGAGGGACTGAGCTCCTCTCATTCCCATCCCTATGATTGATGTTCCATTTGAAAGGATTGGGGTGGACTTATTGGGACTCCTGGAACCCTCAGCTAGAGGACATAAATATATTTTAGTCCTAGTAGATTATGCTATCCAATATCCTGAAGCTGATTTATTGCTCTCAGCCATGTCTAAAGCCATCACATGGGAATTAGTGGGGGTCTTTGCGTGAGTCAGCATCCCCAAGGAGGTCCTGACGAACCAAGGAATGCCATTCACCTCGGAGGCATTCAGGGAGATGGCCAAGTTACTTAAAATAAAGCACTTGAAGACCGCTGTGTATCATCCTCAAACTGATGGTCTAGTGGAGAGGTTTAATCAGACTTTCAAACAAATGCTTTACAAGGTGGTCAGCGAGGATGGAAGGAACTGGTCAGCTCCTCTTCCACATCCTTTTTGCATATCGGGAAGTCCCACAAACCTCTACAGGGTTCTCACCTTTTGAATTATTGTATGGACTACAACCCTGGGGCATATTGGATATTTTAAAAGAAAGACGGGAAGAAGAGGTCCTTCCCTCTACATACATATTAGAATATATTGCACAATTACGCAATAGATTTGAGAAAATTCATCCCCTACTTAAAAGTCACATGGAAAAAGCACAAGCAGCACAGGCCGGATATTATGGCCAAGGCATGTCTCTCCAAGAATTCCACCCGGAGATCGGGTCGTGGTTCTTGTTCCTACCTTCCCATTCTAATTTACTAGCCCACTGGAAAGGTCCATATAACGTTAAGGAGAGGAAAGGACTCATCGACTATTTGGTGAAACAACCCAATCATTGGCAGAGCAAGTGAGTATATCATGTAAATCTGCTGAAGATGTGGAAGGATAGAGATCCCGATCCTTCCTCTGGTCAGCACAGCTCACTCTTTGCTCACAAGAATAACCTTAACTTTGGTGCGGATTTAAGTCCCAAACAGAGACAAGAGGTGGAAGCAGTTATCCTTTCTGTCCCAGAGGTAGTGAGTGAAACACCCGGAAGGACCTCTCTGATTGCACATCATATTGAGACAAAACCCGGGGTTATAGATCGAGAATGCCAATATTGCCTTCCCGAGGCAAAAAGAGCTGAAGTGGAACTTGAGGCCAAGCGCATGCTGGAACTAGGAGTGATAGAGGAAAGTCATAGTCCCTGGTCCAGTCTTATTGTTTTGGTCCGTAAGCCTGATGGAGGTTGGAAGTTTTGCAATGACTTGTATTGACTTAACCAAGTCTCCCAGTTTTATGACTAACCAATGCCATGAGTGGACATCCTCCTTGAGAGGTTAGGACAAGCTAAATATTTGACCACTCTTGACATGACAAAGGGGTACTGGTAGATTCCTTTAAACGACTCTGCAAAGGCTAAGACTGTATTTAGCACCCCCAGCAGTCACTGGCAGTATCGTGTCCTTCCATTTGGGTTTCATGGGGCTCCTGCAACTTTCCAGCTGGTGGATAAAGTGCTCCGGTCTCATAACTCATATAGTGCTGCCTACATGGATGATGTGGTCATCTTTTCCACCACGTGGGGGGAACGCCTACAGCAGGTCTGAGTGGTATTACAGACACTTGGTGAGGCCAGACTTCAGATTAATCCAAAGAAATGCTTTTTTGGATTGAACAAAGCCAAGTATTTAGGCTACCTGCTGGGTCGGGGTACTGTGAAGTCACAGTGCTCCAAAGTACATAGATGCCATATTGAAATGTTTCCGTCTGTGAACCAAGCAACAGTTTTAAGCCTTTCTTGGATTAGCGGGGTACCATTTTGTACCCCTATTCTCTGAGAGAGTGGTATTCCAAACTATTCCAAATACCATAGCTGCTTTAGCACTGTTACTCTCACTGCACCTTCTTTTTCTTCTTCTTCTTCTTTCAGTTGCTACCGTTAGGGGTTGCCACAGCGCATCATCTTTTTCCATATTACTCTCACTGCACCACTTAGAGTATTTATATCACTGTATCTGAGTCTGGAATCACAGCTCTACAGCAGCGGATCAAAAAGAGAATTATCGGTATACAGCATCTAGCACACGCTACCTCAGCCATGCTGTCTATTTGAACTGCTCCCATATGACAAATGCTTCAGAACCTTTTCCTGTATGGACCTCGCGGTTCAGAAAGTTTCATCCCCAGAACTATAAACGCACTCAATCAAGTGCTCCTTGTAGAACTGTTTGTACTTATAAGTACAATTACCTCACTGTAGACTTGCGATACAGTTATAATATTGCACTTATTAACATGATGATGATATGATGAAGATGAAATACAGCAAAAAATGTTTATTACGTTATACAGATAAAGTTTTAACATCATTTAAATAATCTGCCGCCCCGTTCAGGGATTGTTCCTGCCTCACGCTGTATTCTTGCTGGGGCTGGCACGACACTGGAAGGATAGATGGATAGAATAATTAAACATGTTCTACGAAGATATTTCAATGTTCTTTAAAAGTTTTGAAGAATCAATGTTCTAAGCTTACAGATTGCTTAACATCTATTACAGAGCTGATTGTGTGGCAATTGGGTACTTGAAGAAAGAAAAGGAAGGACAGGAATTGCGGGTTAGTACGTTTGAAAGAGACAGTACTGCTGCAAAAAAATTATTTCATAGAAGGTTGTGCACGGCGCATCAAGCATCTTGTGTAAGGCAGGAACAATCGCTGGCGCCAGTTTGTCACTATCACTGCACCATGTTTAATAACATGCTTTAATTCCTATCATCATGAAAATTCTATCAAGTATACATCTCAGTATTTAAATTATTCAGAGAGCTGTAATATCACAAATGTAATGGATTCTGTGCCCTGTCAGAGGAAGAGAAAGCCCATTTAATAATCACATAGATTCACACAGATAGAGCACAAAAAAGAACACATACAACACAAAGCATTTAACATGCTATTTTAGTTACGATGGTATTTGAGAAACTAGTAAATTAAACGATTTTAAGATTAAGTTTATGATGTTCTACGTTAATGACAAAATAAACTATGTGATTAAAGTGGAAATTCCGAGATCTTTTTTCCCACTGTGTCCCTATTTTTTTTCTTTTCTCTGTACCCTAATAGGCTTTTATATGACACTCAGACAGTGGGCTACAACTTACCTTTTCCCAGTGACTTTGATATCTGACAACTTCTTTTTTATTTCGGGCACTGTGCAACATTGTGAACTTGAGCTTTTGACACTATGTCACTCGATCAACTTCCTTTTGTTGTTTATACCACTGTTTAAACCAACAAATAGTAGAGTTTTTCCTTGACTCCACTTGATATTCGCTGAAATTCTTTTATTTCCCCCTGTGCTTTTGCCATTGTCTTTTCACAAAAGGCTGAGCTTAAGGGCTATTTATATTGATTTGCATATTCAAAGAGGCGTAATACTGGGAGGAGTTGGTAGTGGCAGCAGGCACTTGCACGTGCATTACTTTTCACGCTGACTGGGATTTATGGAGTGGAAGAACGTGGAAGTTGTCGTACGCATATATTTATGCATCTGAATTTTTTTGTGCGTACGCACATTTACACTTTTGTCCGGATGCCATGTTTTAGTGTGAATTCTATACACGGCGTTATGCATGAGGTCCCAGGTGGTTTCTTGACATACAGCTGTACAAGTTTTCACTTGTTCGTCAATGAGACTTTATCTATGCCAACGCCAAAGCACTTTCTCGGGTTCACAACCTCTCGGTCAGGAATGCCCAACCCGACAGGTCTGGGCTGCCTTGTCACACACATGTGCATGAGAGGCAGCTAAAGGGCCTGAATGAGAGTAATTTCATGCCAGACCAGGGGGTGGCAGAGTGCACTAACTCTTTCTCTCACTTCTCTGAAGATCAGTTACGGCAAATTCCACCTGGGCCCGATGACATCACTTCTGGTTCTGGCCTCAATGACACCACTTCTGGTTCTGGCCCTACTGATGATATCACTTATGGTCCCGGGCCCAATGACATCACCTCCGGTTCCGGGCCTATTGATGATGTCACTTCTGGTCCTGGCCCCAATTATACCACTTCCAGTTCCGGCCCCAAGGATGACATCATTACCTCTGCTCACCTTTAAAGCTGCCATCTTTGTAACAGCAAATCAGTTCTGTTGTGAACTCTAACCTGTACTATCAATCTATCAATATTCATTCAGTTTTGCAGCCAGGAAAACAATATACGGGTGGCTGGCCCAAACCTTTTTGTGTCTTTTTGTCAAGTTTATGACAATGGATAAAAAGTACAGGGACTGCTATAGAACTGGAAAAACTCCTTTACCCAACTGCATTAAATAAAACAAGTAAATAAGGCTTTACTGTTACTATAAACAAACAAGAATTGTCAGAAGTCATTAGCAATAGCACAATAATTCAGTTGTAGCAAAAAAGGTGAGACTGATTATCAAATTGAGACATGAAAAGCTAGAAGTCTTTACCAGAAAATCAAAACTTAAAGTACTACGCCAAACCATGTCCACATTTCATATTTGTAATCTGTAATTTTTTGTAATTTGTAATTTGCAAAGGACTAATAATGCTGTGCTGTAATTTATAGGCATGTCTTCAAGATGTGAATCATAGTACTTCTGGGAGGTGTTACTGAGTTTTTCTTAGTAATCTATTAACTACCCACTGAAAATCTAAAAAGACAATTTGACGTACTTGAAATCAAACAAGCAAACAAATAAAAAAATTAAAATCTTTTACAAACAAAGAAATAAATTGAAAATACACACATGTAAATAAAGCCTGCAAATTTGGTTTTAAAAACAATAAAGTCACACAAACAGAATAATTGTATGTAAAGCAAAAAAAGACTTAATAACAAGAACTTTGGTGTTTTTCAATGTGCAACAATAATGGTTACAGACATATTGCAATAACCATGCAGTGTTGTATTTTGGCTATTCAGGCTGCAGCTACACTACTGAATACCAGTATTTTTACTTTAAAAAGGCACTGAAATATGAGGTTTAGTCTCCCAAGGTCCTATTCATAAGGAGAAGAACATTTTAAAAATTAGAAAAATCTTATAAATGCTATAATACTAGATATAAATACAAAATATTTAAACATTTAATAAATAATTAAGTTCCATTAAATTAATAAAACAATTTATGAACAAATATAAATTTTAAATGAGACATAAATACTACTATATCATTTGACAGAATAATGTTTTAAAATAGCTTTACCCATGGGTGTCCATGGGTGAGCTAAGGGAGAACCAAGTTATTTTTTTTTTCAGCATTGCTGTCTTTGTGCTAATGGATTTGAACATCAGTTACAATTCTACTCTATAGTAAATCAGTCCTTCTCAAACTATAATCTCTCTCTTTCTCTATCACGACTCTTGAAAATTTGTATAAAAGCATCACTATCCTCATCATAGCCCCCATGTTTCGAATATACATCTGAAAAAAAATTTTAAATGCACACATGCCCCAGCAAAACCTTTTAAATTTGCCACCATTCCAGAAACATGATGAAGAGTGCACCACTGACAGTTATGACAGCAGGATTGTTTTTTCGTGCTCTCACTGTTTAAAAGTGTTGTGTGTTTGATTTTCCAATATGTTATTTTTGGTCCATTATTAAATAAAAATCTACAAAGAACTGCGGTGGGTTGGCACCCTGCCCGGGATTGGTTCCTGCCTTGTGCCCTGTGTTGGCTGGGATTGGCTCCAGCAGACCCCCGTGACCCTGTGTTTGGATTCAGCAGGTTGGAAAATGGATGGATGGATGGATGGATCTACAAGAAAGTAAACAAGAGTGTAACTAACCCTCCAGCTCCTTCTTCCTCTTGCCAACCAAACATAGTTCTTCAATCAGTAAGCAACACTTCTTTAATAATTACATTTATTATTTTGCTAAGTGTTACAATCATTATATTTTTATTGTTTATTTATATTGCAGTTCATATTGCCTATTCCAGTGCAGAAGGAAATTTGTATCCAGGAAACTGGATAGCATTGCTGTATTCATTTACATACTGCACACAACTGTACACACTTGACTCCATTACTTATTAAACAAGTAGTTAATTGGTGTTTTAAATTCTTTATATTATGCAGGAATGCTTAATGTGCTGCAATATAGGTGTTTAGTGATATTTGAGAAAACTGATTTAGAGATCTTGGATGTGCTGAGAATGCATTTTTATCTTTCCAAAACTGTTAAACAAAATGTAATCTGTTTGTTTATCTGTTTGTTCACCAAGTGTGAAAATAGGTGAACAGATTTTCATGAAATTTTGCATCCGTGCTGCTGTTGGTCCAACTCAAATTGCAGGCTACATAACATATTTTTGGAGAGGTGTTGTAAAGGAGGAGGGCAACCCAAAAATCAGTACCAAGGTTGGAGCTTTAGTTCCATTCAGGCAGCAGGAGAGCACTGAGGCTGATGGAAGAGCACCATTACCAGCAAACATGTTTTATACTGGCCAAAGTGGAATGTTATCTAAGAGAGCAGGTACAGCATTTTCTTCTTAACTAATTTGGATAACAATGTTATTGTCTCACTTGATTACTTTTTTCGCCTAAGAGTACATCATTCTGTTTCATCGTGGGTGTAGCCATGTTGAGTATACAAAAGACAATTTTTCCTTTTCTCAGAAATATTTGGGTCCAAAAGCACTGTATGGTGTTGCCAAACCCTTAAGGAGAAATGTTTCAATCTTTCAACCCTCAAAAAATCCTTTACAATGGCCAAACTCTCTTTTTAGTGAGATTCGAAGTTGAGAAATGCTGCTGAAATGAAGTTTAGCAGCAGTTTTATAAATCAAAAGGATGCAGAAGGAAATTTGGCTGCTTTGCTCACTGCTTATTATTTTGTGATGCTATATTATACATAACATATGGAGAGAGATTTGACCTACCAGACAATGATAGTGGTGGCCTGGTCTGTGTTTGTCATACATGCAGAAAGAAATTTCTTTGAGCTACATTTTTTTTGTCAAAGCAAAGTCTAGTAGCAGAGCTTATGGGATCAAAGAAAAGAAGAGGCTCAGGAGAACTTCTTCAAGAGGCGTGGACAAAAGAAGGTGAGAACAGCTTTCTATCTCTTAAAATAAGGTTGGCATCTGCTGCAGTTTTTGGCATATGCTAACTTTGCGCAGCCTTTTGTATTAGAAATTGATTCGAGTCATAATGGTCTTGGGGCTATTCTTTCACAGGAGTGTGATGGCAAGCTAAAGCAATTTGCTTATGCAAGTCGTGGACTTAGGCCCACTGAGAGGAATATGCAAAATTATAGTTATGTGAAATTGGAATTTTTTGCTCTTAAAGGGGCTATAACTGAAAAATTAAGGGAATACTTGTTGGGGAATCAATGTATTGTTCACGCCAATAATAATCCTTTTATTCATCTACAGACTGCAAAATTTAGAGGAATAGAACAATGATATTAAATGTCCTGAACTTATATGGGTCACTTGTTGGCTTCATGGCTACTAGAAATTTTGGCTATTAACTTTACATGCTTGGAACCATCTAGAGAAAATATTTTCATAATGACTGATGTCTTCTCCTTATCACCTTGAAGGAAATGGTCAGTGTGAATCTTTGCTTCCATTTGGGAGTTGGGCATCATCCAAGCCGACTGGAAAATGGGACTTGTCGACCTTTTCTGGAAAGGGAAGTGTGATCACCTGGATTGTGGCAATTACAGGGGATAACACTGCTCTTGGTGCCAGGAAAGATTCTTGCTAGGGTCATCCTCAGTAGGATCTACGATCACATGCTCACCTACCAGCAACCAGAGCAGTCTGGTTTAACGTCTAAGAAGACATCCTGGCACTCTGGGTTCTCATCGAGCACAAATGTGAATATTGGCAGAGTATCTGTGCAGCCTTTGTTGATTTTTGTAAAGCGTTCAATTTAATTGATCCAACTGCCCTGTGGGACATCCTGAAACTTTGTGGGATCCCCCAAAGTTGCTGAATGTCATGGCCGGCCTGTACATCGGTACTGCGAGTGCTGTGCAGAGTGCAGGCACAACCTGTGAGTTTTTTTTCCCCAGTTGATTCTGGAGTTTGTCAGGGGTGTGTTCTTGCTCCTACCTTGTTTAATGCCTGCTTGGACTGGGTGTTGGACAGGGTCATGGGGTCCAGTAGCTGTGGGGCATCTTTTGGTGAAGAAAGATTCACTGATCTTGACTTTGCTAATGATGCTGTGATCTTCACAGAGTCAACAGAAGCTCTAATTGGGGTTCTTGAGAGACTGAGCGAGGAGTCTTAGTGTCTAGAATTGCAAGTGTCCTGAACGAAAACCAAGATCCAGGCCTTTAATGACCTCTTGGGCACAGCCATCAACAGTGTGTCTGTCTGCAGGGAGAGTGTTGCCCAGGTTGAGAGGTTTAATTACCTCAGCAGCGGCATTCATGTCTCTGGTGACTCTTCCTATGAGGTCAGTAGACGGACTGGGAGAGGATGGGGGGGGCGGTATGGGGGGGGGGTCTAGAGGTCTCTAGAAAATGGTGTGTGGCGCTCCCAATATCTTTGCAAAAGGAGGAAGGTCCAAGTCTTTACAGTTCTGGTGCTTCCCATTTTGCTATATGGTTGTGAGACATGGATGCTATCCAGTGACCAGACACGAAGACTGGACTCCTTTGGTACTGTGTCTCTTCGGAGAATCCTTTGATACCACTGGTTTGACGGAGCCCTGAATGAGGCACATTACCTGCATTGTGATTGAGCTCAGCTACGGCACTATGGCCATGTGTAATGGTTCACCAAGGGTGATCTGGTTCACAGGATCCTCATCATATGGGAGACCCAAGCGGCTGGACCAGGCCAAGGGGATGCCCACGTAACACAAGGCTGTTGTAGATAGATTGTCATTTCCAGAGGGTAGGATTGGACCATGTGTCTGCCTGGACAGTTGCCAACAGGGATCCCGAGCTGTTTCGTCATGTGGTGGTTTAGGCAAAATCCTCTACTGGTGCATGCTCCTCAGCTTGACCTGTTATAGAAACTTTGAAATCTACTGCCTCTTATTATTTGTTGATTTGCTAAATCCTAATGCTTCAAGGGATGCAAAGACTGCTCTGTAAAATATAAAGAGATGCCAATGCCATCCTCTTCTCAAGACTTGTTTTCAGCTGACTGCCACTTGTTCCCAAATCTATCCACCATATCCAGATCTATCTACTGTGGGAGAGGCTGCATTAGCAAGACAAAATATTTTATTTAAATTGCAAAGAAAAAACTTTCTGAATGTTATAACAAATATTATACTGCCCACAGGAGTTATATTGAAGAATAAAACTTGTTTGGTTTTACTGATGTTTCTATTCTCTTAAAACATTTTAATCAGCCCTTGCACCTTTACCACTTGATACTTCTGATCATGCAGTGCATAATAAAAACTTAAATGAAGGCTAAACAGCTTCATGTTCAGCAAAAAAATGCACACTTATTACATTATGATTCATCTATATGTGACCAAAAAGTGTCCAAAAAATGTAGTTTCTTTGTAACTAGCACTCACAATAGATTTTGTTTTACTAATACAGCTTGTTTGTTTGCAAAGATTGTGGAAGTGTTCGCAAACACAATGCCATGATTTCCCCTCATCACCCAAGACAGGAAAGATGACTAGATGTGAACATTCCATTTTCAGTGTTTTTACATAGAAGTAGATATTTGCCAAGCAGAGAATACCATGCCCAAGTAAAAGAATGGTGAACCAAGATGCAATATTTAAAATATTGCCACTTTAATTAAAAAAAAAATCTGTGTCTTAGAAATGTGCAGTAAGCAAGTTGTAAAGGGAAAACCTATCAGCATGCATTGAAGACTCTAAAGTGATCCATCCATCCATCCCGCTATATCCTAACTACAGGGTCACGGGGGTCTGCTGGAGCCAATCTCAGGGCGCAAGGCAGGAAACAAACCCCAGGCATGGCACACACACAGCACAATTTAGGATCACCAATGCACCTAACCTGCATGTCTTTGGACTGTGGGAGGAAACCGGAGCACCCGGAGGAAACCCATGCAGACATGGGCAGAACATGCAAACTCCACGCAGGGAGGACCTGGGAAGTGAACCCGGGTCTCCTAACTGCGAGGCAGCAGCGCTACTCACTGTGCCACCGTGCCGCTACTGTAAAGTTATGTTTCTGTTTATTTATTTACTTATCAATGAGCTTGATTTGTAACACTTGTACACATACTGCTCTCTGAGTAATTTAACAATCCAGTGATTCTACATCTGTTTCTCTGTTATCTATGAAAGGATTAATGGAAAGCCATTCATGAAGTCATTTGCAAATTGACTTTCATAATGCTTGTATCGTTTCAACATTTTTACTTTAGGTTTGCTAACTGTGCATCATCTGGATGATTTTTCTTTTTTGTTTCTTTTAACCTGACCTGGTGGACTAATTGTATGCCTCAGTGGGCTGATGACGAATCCAGGTTGATATCTGCATTGCACACAACGCTGAATGTATAGTATCTGACCTTGCGACCATGAACTGGGCAATGCAGGTACTGAAAAGGAATAAATAGATGAGTGAATGGAAAGATTTGCGTAATTTGGTTAGTCCCATGTTGTACATTTTTTTAAAAAGGTGATTTAGAAGAAAAGACAAAACAATATATGAAACCATAAAAAAGTTAAGTTTCCATACAACAGTTAAGTTAGGAGGTATTAACATTGGAGTAACCCTTAAAGTAAAGTACATTTATAATAAAGCAATACAAACTAATGATAAAAGAATTATTTTTTAATTTCTTGTCTTAAAGCATGGTAGCATGGATCGTGGACTATCTTACAGACAGACCTCAGTATGTGCGTCTCGGGAACTGCAGGTCTGACATTGTGGTCAGCAGCACAGGAGTGCCACAGGGGACTGTACTTTCTCCGGTCCTGTTCAGCCTATATACATCGGACTTCCAATACAACTCGGAGTCCTGCCACGTTCAAAAGTTCGCTGACCACACTGCTATCGTGGGCTGCATCAGGAGTGGGCAGGAGGAGGAGTACAGGAACCTAATCAAGGACTTTGTTAAATGGTGTGACTCAAACCACCTACAACTGAACACCAGCAAAACCAAGGAGCTGGTGGTGGATTTTAGGAGGTCCAGGCCCCTCATGGACCCCGTGATCGTCAGAGGTGACTGTGTGCAGAGGGTGCAGACCTACTGTATAAATACCTGGGAGTGCAGCTGGATGATAAATTGGACTGGACTGCCAATACTGATGCTCTGTGTAAGAAAGGACAGAGCCGACCTATACTTCCTTAGAAGGCTGGCGTCCTTGAACATCTGCAATAAGATGATGCAGATGTTCTACCAGATGGTTGTGGCAAGTGCCCTCTTCTACGCGGTGGTGTGCTGGGAAGGGAGCATAAAGAAGATAGACGCCTCATGCCTGGACAAACTGGTGAGGAAGGCAGGCTCTATTGTAGGCATGGAGCTGGACAGTTTGACATCTGTGGCAGAGCGAAGGGCTCTGAGCAGGCTCCTGTCAATCATGGAGAATCCACTGCATCCACTGAACAGTATCATCTCCAGACAGAGGAGCAGCTTCAGCAACAGACTGCTGTCACTGTCCTGCTCCACTGGCAGACTGAGGAGATCGTTCCTCCCCCAAACTATGCAACTATTCAATTCCACCCGGGGGGGGGGGGGGGGGGGGGGGGGGGAGAAACGTTAACATTATTCAAAGATATTGTCTGTCTGTATACCTGCATTGTTATCACTCTTTAATTTAATATTGTCTTTATCAGTATGCTGCTGGAGTATGTGAATTTCCACTTGGGATTAATAAAGTATCTATCTATTTATCTATCTATCTAAAGATATTATTATTGACTACCCAAAGTACCCGGCATACTGTACATTTGTATAATGAGTTAAGGTAAGAAAGCAAATATTTATGTGTTTTTAAATGTTGACACTTTTATCATTGCTGGCTAAAATGCAAGTGTCCCATCTATCATCTACACTACTTGTCTGATAAATATCTATTTCACTACTCTCCTGATTCGAGAATTTGTTTATTTTGTGTAGAATTGAATTTCATAAAGGTAACTACTTTCTGGGTTAAAACTATAAATGCTACTCTTTGTATTTTCTAGTTTAGTATTTTTTCATGAATAGTAGTTTAATCCCATATTAATAAACTGGTTGACTTGTTTAATAATTGAATCCATGGATCTCGGAAAGCATTCACTTGAGGGATTGGGGTTCACAAACATCGCTGCAGGTCTCCATAGTATTACAGGAGAGAACACCAGTGGCAGTACTTGATAAAGTTATAAGGATGATTCAAAGTTGATTTACTCAACATTAATTTAAACTTGCTGCAAATCATCACATTGTATTAGCATGAAAGCCTGAAATTATACTAGCCTCATTATAAAATGGACATGAATAAATGTCTACATTAAGAAAGAATAAAATTTACAAATACCATCATCGGTCATTCACTTTCTACCATATTCTAAACAGCAACATTGAATGTGCTGCAACATCATGCTTCATTCTGTGTTATGGCTTATCTCTATTTCACTCTATTTCTGGTATACAATAGCATTAGCTTTTTCAAAAATGTAAGGTTGCTCTTTGATAAAAAAAAATATATTGTTACATGTAATGTATATAATGCAATGAAATTTCTATCCGCATGTTTGACCAGCACAGAGCAGGCAACCACTGTCCTCACATTGCTCATTATGTACAATGTTCATCCATTTTCTAAACATGCTTATAATATCACAAAATAATTGGCAAGAATGAGTTAGCAAACAGTTTTTTGAAATTACTGTTAAAGTTTGTTTAGCGGGATTTTGCTGAAAACTCACTGAAAAACGTGTTTTAGAGATTCAAACATTTCTTGGGATTTAAAAGAAAGGATGATTACTCCTTAAGGGTTTAGTAATAATGTACACCCTTTTTGGATCCATATATATTCCATAAAAGGGTCTTGATTAAAATAAATGGACAAAAACTGCCTTTTGTAAATTCAACATGGCTAAACACAACCCACAAGGAGACAAAAAGGTGTGCTGTTAAACAAAAGCTGTAATCCAGGAAAACAATGAAATTGTTGTCCAAGTTAGTTGAGAGGAAAACGCTATACCTGCAGTCTTGGACGAGCCCCTACTTTGGCCAGTATGAAACTTTGTGCCTGGTGATAATAATGTTCTACCATCAGACCCAGCACATTCTTGTTGCCTGGCATTGGTTTTTTAGTTGCTGCTCCATTACAAATCCTCTCCTTGATACTAAAAATGCCTTTAATTAAAGTTGGAACAATGGCAACATAAATGCAAAATTTTGCTAAAATCAGATCAATGGTTTTTGTACGATTGGTAAACAAACAAACAGATTTTTTAATTTGTAGTAATTAATTACATTGTATGTGTTCTGCAATTTAACACAGATTAACTATGTTGTCTCAATTAAAAAAAAAAAAGTTGTTTTGTGAAGTAGAGCTAAATAAGATAAAACAGCCTAGTATTAAAAAACGCATTCCACAACCACATAAAACTAGTCATTTTATGAGTTATTTATCCCAATTTAGTTTATTAAATATTTTTGCAACATATTTAAATTTTATGATAATAGTGAGAATAGAATGCAATTAAATGTATGAAGAGAGTACATAAATATAAGACTTTTAATACCGGTACCATTTTACAATATTATTTAGTTAAGAACAGCACAAATAGGCTTGTGATGGCTTAAAAAGTTTTCATGGATATTTACTGGACATATTTTTAAACAGATATAAGCAGCCCTTTGAAAAACTCTGTAGTATCCAAGGGATTCTGCTGTCTCCTGTGGAGGCAGTGCCTAAAGCATTGAAACTGAGGTAATTGATTAAACAGCCTAATAAAAAAGGATTTTGGATGTGACACATAAGAATGGACACCTGTTTTCTCCAGAATTTATTTTGTTATTGCCACATCAGTTTCAAGGGTAGCCTCTGCACCTGAATCATTGCAGCACTGACTGAAAAAGGTAATCTCAAAAATTGTGTGAAGCCAGCAAATTTCACTAAACAAAATTATTCTGTAGTGTTGATCTACATGCAGAAGGGATAGTAAGTCCCATTAATAAAAAGATATATTATTCTTGAAAATCTATTATTATTATTATTAAAATTCATCTGATTAATTTCTAATGAATCTCTTTGTCATAATATGAGTTTTTTTGTAAACTGGGATGACAGCATATCTGGTGGAAGAAGTTCAGAAGTAAATGTAGTTCTGCAATTTCAAAGAATTAGTCATTTTAATTTTTAGTACTAGTCTTCCTTTTATTTTGCTGAGCTAGTCAGACCAGGTCATTCTATCATTAATAACTTTTTCCAACACCTCCATTACAAATTCTCAGTTGATCCCAAACCATTTTGATGATGCAGTATACCCCTCCAGGTCCTTCCATAGGAAGAGAAATGAAAGAATTTCCTTTTTAATCCAAAAGGTTCAAGCTTCACTGCTTTAGGAGCTTGGTTTTAAAGCTTGGTGACTGTGAAGTTTGCATGCAGGATTTCTCAGTGTACTCTGACATGCAAATATAGGTTGATTATAGCTGGCTTTAAATACATTTATTATAAATTAGTTTGTATGTGTTTGTGTGAAGGAAGGAGGGAGTATACCCCACCATAGACTGGAAAACCCTCTAGTTAATTTCAGCTTTGTTTTTGATTCTACCATGATAAACTCCTTCCCCCTTAAAACTTGTAATAGAATAATGAGGAAAGTAGATTGATGGATGATAACAAATATTATGCCTATGTATGTTGTGTACACTATGGATTTAAAGCAGGAAACATATGGGTACAAGTTATGTGATACATTAACTTAAAACAGTACAGACCATAAATATCCATCCATCCATCAGTCGTTCAAACTCACTTATTCAGAGCAGGAAGAGCCTGTCCTAACAAGGCAGGAACAACACCTGGACAGGGCATTAGTCCATTGCAGGGTGAATGCACACACACTAAGGCCAATTTAACATTGCCAATGCACCTAACCTGCATGTCTGTGTACTGGGGGAGGAAACTGGAGCACCTGAACCCATGTGAACAAGGGGGGAACATTCAAACTTCACACAAAGACACGGACATGAAACTCCTTATTGCGAGGCAGCAGCAATACTACTGCACCTCCGTGTCATCCCCATAAATATCCATGCAAGTGAAAAACAACCTGGACTGTGTAAGGATAGATTTGAGGATCATCTTTTGTCCAGTATTTTACTGTAATTTTTTTAGTTTATTGTTTATTTTTATATCAAGAAATCAGAAATTTTAAAAATGAAAATCTTTTCTATAATTTAATGTGTAAGGTATTTGGTTTGCCTGCTGTGTAAATAATAAGTATAAATTAAAACTACTTATATTGCAACTGCTAAAAATTATTGTAACATTGTTTTCTTTTATCAAGAGATTGTATATTCTTCAATTAAAAGGAGTACAACTGGCATCTGTTTTACTATGTTTTGAAATCTTATTGTAATTTAATGGTGTATTTGAAAATACTTTTTAAAATAAATGCCAAAAAGCAAAATCTACAACATGAAAATGAGAGATTCTTCTTGTACCTGAGCACACAGCACTTGCATCTTCATGATGTCCACAGTCATCAGCTTGTGTACTTCTACACTCACTGAATGTAGACTCCAATCCATGGCAATGATAATGCCAGATTCTACCAGTTCCCTGTCCAAAGTGAGCCCAGGGTAGGGCTGACAGCGCCTCTCCACAGCCCAGCTCTCTGCACACCACGGCAACATCCTGCATGTCCCAGTTGTCATCACACACTGTACCCCATGCTCCACTGTGAAAGACCTCCACTCTCCCCTCACAAGGTCCACGTCCTTTCACCAGCCTTGCCATATTACTACCTAGAAAGAAAAGAAAAACTTTGAATCCCAGTTGGCAACACACCCTTTATCTCCATCCAACAGCACACTCTAATCTCTTTCAGAGAATAATTAAGAATAAAGCACAAATAATTACTGGACCCCGTTCACCACAGTGATTCACTTACAGGTTTTTTTTTATAGTTTTCAAAATCTGCCAAAGATATTAACCAGTATTCCACAAAACATATACAATAAGCTAAGTTAGCCATATTTCATACTTAATTCAGTTAAGACATTTGTTTTCATATTTATATCGTTGATTCCTACACCTTTACTACTGGTTTAGATGTATGAGGTGTTGGCTTTGCATAGGTAATACTAAAAGTTAATTAATCTAAATCTGATTCTAGTGCTTACTTTGTGGACATTTTAGTAACAAGTATAAAATCTAAATTATCATTATGTAATGTTTTCAAATCAGACTATTTAAGCGCTAAAGGATTTCCAGAAAAAGCAAACACAAGATGGTTTAAAATTTTAATGTGACTATTTTTCGAAAAAGATTAAAAGTTTAACTGATAAAAATCCTTACATTAATTTTAGTGCAACTAGGGAATTTTAGATATGGCTTTTTAGTTAAAAATTATGCAAAGTAATTTCTCTAATATATACATGTATATATTTGCACATACAGATATATTGATCTGTATTTGTATTTCAACATATTTTCTGGGATTTATTTTCACCTCATATATTACATTTTGTAAAACATTCCTGGAAACATATAAAGAAATTAACAGATTTCATGTTTTATGGTAATAACCTTCATGTGGCAACTCGAGGTATATAGGGATCATAAACTATTTTTGTGTATTACATATAGAGTTTATTATGGCAGAAGTGTACACTAAACATTCTTATCTCATAGGAGTATTAATTATAAGTTGCAGCATTCCTAAACAATACTTTATGAAGAATATTTTGGAAGCGTTTCTGAAACAAAATTTTATTTTGAAGCTTAAAAATAGTAAGTATGCAAATAATTTTAATCCTAATAATAAAATAGTAAACAGTTAATAAAATTTGAGTGCACTGTTTCATATGTGATTAAAACTGAATGAAAAGAAATGAAATATGAAATTAATCCAATTCTTATCAAATAAATAGTTAAAACATGGTTTAACTACAATGATGATTGTACAATTGTGTGTACAAAAAGTAACATATTCTAAATTTGACAAATGTAATCATTTGATTATTTTAAGCATATATCATGCTAAAACAATATGACATTCCAAACTGGATATCTATTGGACTAAGCAGGCTTTGAAAATGGACAGATCATCCTTTTATTATTATCTCCTTGCAGATATTCTATATACTGTTTGTAATTCTTTATTTTAAAGAACAATTCACGAATATGTATAAGCTGTTTAGTAATACACTGATTGTCACTTTCAATATTAACACAAACTGCTTAAGTTTAAAAAGTTTAGTTTAAAAAATACATAAGGGCATGTTGTCATTAATTTTATTTGAAAAAGAAATAACAATTAATATAGAATTCTAGGTTAAAGATAATTTTAAAATAAAAAATTAAGGCACTTATTAGCAAAGGGCAGCAGAATTCCAGCGTCCCAAGTTTGAATAATGGTCCAGGTACTGTTTTTTTTTTTTTGTAGAATTTGAACATGCTTCCAATGTTATTGTGAGTTTTTCTCTTAATACTTTTTGTTTGTGTGTTGGCTTAAATTGTTAATTAGCATTTCTAAATTGGTCCTATAACCAACCTTGTTTTATTAACTTAAGTTAATTATCCATTCATGTTGTATCTGTTTTGATTCAGAATACATATGATTTCATTAAAGTAATATTAAAAGTAATATTTAAGAATTACAGTATCTTTATGATTTTGAATATTCTAAAAAAAACCAACTATTTAGAAGCAAGAGCAATCCACACATTTCACAGGGTATATTTTCAGGAATTAAAACAATGACTTACAGACTGGTGCGAACAGAAGCAAGGCAAGCATGCAGATCAGTGACCCTTTTTGGCAGCTCCTCATGGTTCATCACCTTAAGTGTTCTCGCTTCACAATGAAGTCAAGACTTTTCTATGCCCTCAGATCACTATATCTGCTAATCTGTCATCTCACACCTGCATTAGAGGCGCAGCGCTGTAATCCACCAATCACACACATCTTTGCTCTCTAAAGATTTAGTAAGGGAACATTAAAAGAAAGTTTCTTCCAAACCATATATTTTTTTAAATGTTTTGGTGTATGTTTCATGAGGTTTTCCTGATTTTGGTTTCTTTAGATTTTGCAATACTCTTGAGGAGATGGATTTTTTTTAGTTAGTATGAAATTAGCCTAACCCAAAAGAATATTAACATTATTAATCAAGTTAAGATTATAGAGTTAACTGAATTCATTTTATGGCATTATAAAACCATCCATCCATTAATTGCCAGACCTGCTTTATCCAAGTCAATGTCAAGGGGCCTAAAGTTTGGGCCAAATTGCTACCATTAGAAAATAATTCAAGAGAAAATATTTCCAATAGCATTTATTTGTGTATTTCTGAGTGTCTGTTTCAATGCAGGCACTTAAAAAAATTATTAGGACCCAAAGGACTTTTTAAAAATTATTTTGCTTATTATACACCACTTTTATATAAATAGGTATTTTACATTGATATAAATAATTTAGGGAGGTGGCAGTGTTTAGTGCTACTACCTGACAGCTCCAGCCTTGCATTTTTAATGGAAATTACCTGTGTAGAGTTTCCACCATTTGCCAATGTTTGGATGGAATTTCTATGGCTATGGTGGGGTTTCCTGGTACACTACAAACAGAGGGCTTTATTGGTAATTCTGAAATAAATCATTATTAGTAACTGACTGGGACAAATTAGAGTGTTATTTGGTAATTCTGAAATAAATCATTATTAGTAACTGACTGGGACAAATTAGAGTGTTATCCCCAACCCCATTCTTGGGTTTAGATAACCAGAGATTTAATTATATCAAAGAGAGGGAGGGATCATTGTTTCCTAAATGAAAAAAATTACATCAAGATGGAGTCCATCCAACCCTGGAACATTTCCAGGACTCAAACAGTCCAAAACCTCCTTGGGTTCAGCCATAACAGTGGTACATAACAGTAAGTCCTAGTAATTTTAAATTAAAAAGTCTGATCTTTGAAATAAAAGACTATTTATATCAGTTCTGTTTTTGACTATTAAAAGTTCATGATCTTTATTGACTACAGAAAGGTGTGCTGTTTTTCCGGGATGAAAGTTGGTATCTGAGCAGTGTGATGCCCCATGCCCACAGCTTTAGGCACCAACCATTGTTGGTGCTTCTTTATACATCATACCTAGGATGTGCCAATGAGATACACAGACAGACAGAGCAAAACCTATAAATTATTTATTATAAAGTTCAGTCTTTTTCACATAAAGTTAATGTGCACTTCTTTATATAAATGCATATTGTGCTCATTCAAGTAGGCTCATACACACACATTAAAAACAAGAGACTAAATACAGTTTCATAAAATCTCCATCTCTGACTCTTCATACTTGCCAAATGACAGAAATCTACCTGTGCATCTTTTCAATCAGCCGCACACCTCTCCTCCATCATTAGTCTAATATGCCTGATCCCAAAGTGCTCGCCAATGTTTTCCTTTTTACCGACACCTTTACTCTGGTCACTGATCTGGAATGGAACCAAATCAGCAAACAAAACATCTGCATCCCTCTCGATACCTTGACACCTTGATGCATCCCTATTCTGCTTTCACCCAGACAATAAATTTTCTACAAAAGATGCTCAACTCATCTGCACCATAATGAGAATTAATTACCCTGCCTGTGCTTCTCTTTGGTACACCAATTCTTCATTCACCCTCACAATCTCTCTTGTGTACTCACATGCAGCTGCTGACAGTCTAATGCTGCCACTACCACACAGTTGATGAACACCAGTCATATAGTTCCCCCTCAACATCTACCTGATGAATCACACTCCTGAACTTCACGCATACACTGGGAAAACCACTAACACTGCATGCTCCTGTGCCACTATTAGAGCAATATAACGTCTGATTCATCCCCCTTCTAGTTAAGTGTGCCTGTTGTTAACTGTTTCATTCTCTCTATTAATGCTAAATAATTCACAACCCACAAATAATGCTAAAATGCAAATGGATGTGTGATGCGCCACACCACAAGCTACCATATTCTTTGAAGTTCAGAACTTGCCGAAGGTGAGGAGTAAAGGATAGTAAAATTTCAAAGCCTTTACTTGCCTGCTAAATAGCATCGTCTACACAGCCAAGTTTGAAAACCTTTTCTGGCCACCCCTTATGCTAATAGCCAACACCTTTTGGCAGCTTGACATCTTTGTCTCATGTCCTTTTCACCATGCCATTTTATTGCTAAACTTCCACTCAGTCTTCTGAGATAATATTTTACAATATTGTTGTGGTGTACAAAGTCTGTAAATTTTGTTCTATATTTTTCATTATATTTTATTCAAAACAAAACAACAAATGAACTTAAATATAGGTCACTTGCATGGACAGTTAACATCAAAGGCAATTTGTTTTCCTGAATCACAGTACCATTTGTTTGATCTGAGCAGGAATTCAGGAGATCCTCAAGCTGTATTGATGATTTTATCACCTGTGAAGGCAAGGGCACCAGGACTAAATTGGTTTACAGCTTGGGAAAGGAAGACATGCTATGGTTCAAGTTGTACCCAATTACTGATGGCACTTTATAATAAGTTTCATTAATGAAGCATTACCAACCATTATGTGATAATTAATATAGATATAATTTAATAGATCATGAGTTCTTGTTCATTCAAATATTTATAAATGTTACTAAATGGTAATTCATACATTAGGTAATGTATTTTCAAAACATTTACAAATTATTTAACAAATGGTTAGTAAGGCATTTTATTACCATTTGTTAGGACATTACTCATGTTGACACTGCATTCATTAACGTCTAGCTGATTACAGACAAATGTCTAAATATTAGTTACACATGTTTTATTTATCATATGTAAGTGTGTTGTTCTGGCCCACTCGTAACACTGCAAGAATTTTTGCCAGCTTTCACACTTCATTCAATAGTTGTAGATGTTTTAGACAATTAATCCATTGAAATCATTTGTGCATTTTTATAAATCATTTATCATTAATTTTAGAAGTTTGTGCAGTACCCAATCTATAGTTGAAACTCTTCATGCATTATACAGGTTTGCACATGTTTATAAACCATTTATTCATTAGTTGTTGAGGTTTTTGCAGTTCCTAATCTAAAGTTGCAATGATTCATGCATCAAAAAGGTGTGTAAATGGGTAATTAATACATTAATAGGCACTTGGCTTCAACATGACCAGGTCTGCACCCTGGTTTGTTGAATAGTTTATTTGTAACAGAAAGTAATGGCAGGAACAACTTGGTTTGAATCAACGCATCGTGTTTATTGCCTCAAGAACAGATTTATAATACAGTACATTCTAAAACAGATTATAGATAGATAGATAGATAGATAGATAGATAGATAGATAGATAGATAGATAGATAGATAGATAGATAGATAGATAGATAGATAGATAGATAGATAGATAGATAGATAGATAGATAGATAGATAGATACTTTATTAATCCCAATGGAAAATTCACATTCTCCAGCAGCAGCATAATGAAACAATAAATAATATTAAATTAAAGAATGATAATAATGCAGGTGAAAAACAGACAATAACTTTGTATCATGTTAAATGTTAACGTTTACACCCCCGGGTGGAATTGAAGAGTCGCATAGTTTGGGGGAGGAACGATCTCCTCAATCTGTCAGTGGAGCAGGACATTGACAGCAGTCTGTCGCTGAAGTTGCTCTTCTGTCTGGAGATGATACTGTTTAGTGGATGCAGTGGATTCTCCATAATTGATAGGAGCCTGCTGAGCGCTCTTCGCTCTGCCACAGATGTTAAACTGTCCAGCTCCATGCCAACAATAGAGCCTGCCTTCCTCACCAGTTTGTCCAGGCGTGAGGTGTCTTTCCTCTTAATGCTGCCTCCCCAGCACACCACCGCGTAGAAGAGGGCACTCGCCACAACTGTCTGATAGAACATCTGCAGCGTCTTATTGCAGATGTTGAAGGACGCCAGCCTTCTAAGGAAGTATAGTCGGCTCTGTCCTTTCTTGCACAGCGCATCAGTATTGGCAGTCCAGTCTAATTTATCATCCAGCTGCACTCCCAGATATTTATAGGTCTGCACCATCTGCACACAGTCACCTTTGATGATCATGGGGTCTATGAGGGATCTGGGCCTCCTAAAATCCACCACCAACTCCTTGGTTTTGCTGGTGTTCAGTTGTAGGTGGTTTGAGTCGCACCATTTAACAAAGTCATTGATTAGGTCCCTATACTCATCCTCCAGCCCATTCCTGATGCAGCTCACGATAGCAGTGTCATCAGCGAACTTTTGCACATGGCAGGACTCCGAGTTGTATTGGAAGTCCGATGTATATAGGCTGAACAGGACCGGAGAAAGTACAGTCCCTTGTGGCGCTCCTGTGTTGCTGACCACAATGTCAGACATGCAGTTCCCAAGACGCACATACTGAGGTCTGTCTTTAAGATAGTCCATGATCCATGCCACTAGGTATGAATCTAATCCCATCTCTGTCAGCTTGTCCCTAAGGAGCAGAGGTTGGATTGTGTTGAAGGCGCTAGAGAAGTCTAGAAACATAATTCTTACAGCACCACTGCCTCTGTCCAAGTGAGAGAGGGATCGGTGTAGCATATAGATGATGGCATCCTCCGCTCCCACCTTCTCCTGATATGCAAACTGCAGAGGGTCAAGGACGTGTTGAACCTGTGGCCTAAGGTGGTGAAGCAGCAGCCTCTCTATGGTCTTCATCACATGTGATGTCAGAGCAACAGGCCGAAAGTCATTCAGTTCACTAGGACGTGATACCTTTGGGACTGGGGTGATACAAGATGTTTTCCAAAGCCTCGGGACTCTCCCCTGTTCCAGGCTCAGGTTGAAGATGCGCTGTAAAGGACCCCCCAGCTCCGATGCACAGACCTTCAACAGTTATATTATATCCCTCTTTCATCATAAAGAAATAGTAATGGTAAGACTTTGTTATCAAAAAAAATCTTTAGATTATGTAAAAATAAAGAACAAAAAATTGCTTATACAGTATAAGACTAACAAAAATATCAGATTTTATATCATTCAAGTTATGTCTCCAGGAAACATACAACAGACCTCTCAAACAGTTTTAGTTCCAAAAAATAGTTATGAAACATTTTTCTATCTGAAGAACATTATTTTCATTTTCAAAAATATTACTAATAAAACTATTGATACAAGAACTGTATAACTGATAATACTGGCAAATTTAAAGGAGGTACTAATTTTTCAGACAAAACTATTGTGAAATAATATTCTGTATGTAACATTTCTCAAATGTGAGTATCAACATTTTTAAGTTACATAGCAGATATATTGCATAGCTTTTCCAAAACGAAAAAAAACACCCAATCAATCCTAACAGTATTAAACAAGGTCAAAAAAAAATCAAGTTTTAATTGTATAGCATAATCAGAAATGTTACACCAAACGCTGTATATGTTTTACCTAAAAAAAAAGTTTCAAAACTATGTAAAAATAAATAACTAAATATTTGTTTATATGTACAAACCACAGAATCAATAATTACAGTTTGCTAATGAAGAGTTCTTTTAGGGAACTTGTAAAACTAATGCTATTTTATAAAGTAGCAACAAAAGCTTTGACTAAACAGTGGGACAATATGCAGTCGACTGCATGTTTTTCAGAGGGAGCAGAAACAAATCATTTTTGTATTTTTCAATTTTCCCCTGAACATCTGGATCATTTAAAGCCATTGAGCAGCTTTTTGCAAAATCAAGAAGTTTTTCCCTTCTACTGAAACCACTGGCTAATTCTTCATATTTATGAGGTTGTGTGATGGCCAGCTTGCCTATTGGTGCCGTGGACACAATTGTATTTCTGTCAATACCCACTGCCTTGTATGCAAAATTAAATGATTTTGTTTTCTTGTAGTATTTGTGAACGGCTCTGTACCTTCGGACAACCTGGTCAGAATCACTTGCTGTGGTGATAAACAAATACAAAAAATTACAATTAACAAGCTAGTAATGCTAACGTCAATACCAAAAATATTAATACCTCTGACAACCACTAATTCAAAGTGAATTATTTATTAGTTATCAGTTAAATTATTGTGGCACATATTTAAAGCACTTCATATCATGTGCTGTTGAAGCAGAAGGTGAAAATGTTTTGTCCATTCACATTTTAGAAAAACTACATTTAAAATGTTACTTGTAAAAGGCTGGGTACAATTTACATTCTGATCAGTTGTTAGCTGGAGACGTGTTACGGATAACAGTAACAATGCAATTGGATATGTACACATACAGGTGTTTTTTTTAACACTACAATTACCAAAGCCTACGAAAAAACTCGTAAATCCGTCCCACCTTAAATCCCTTCGCACCTCTCTGTAAGCGTCTTTTCTCTTTTAAATGTGTCGATAAGCAGCAAGTTGCCTGCTATCACATCCCCACAACGCCTCATAAAGTTTTCTCAGCTCAAGTCTGTTTACCTGCGTGTCAGTTGTTTAGAGTTGTACAGACTAGAGTAAATACTATACTACTATACTATATTGTTATTTGGAACACATGCATTTCATGTGTGTTCCGTGTCTACAACAATCTATGTAAACACATTGTTAAAAGTGTATAATGTGTGAAGCCTAAAGTCCAAATATCAAATAAACACTTTCACAAAAGGTACAAGTATAACAAAACAAGTGCGCTTTTATTCAAGAATGTAACTGCAGAAAAGAGTCCACGTTAGGGTGCAGCATTGACGCATCTTTAACATGACTGCTTTGGTGGTGTAACGGTAAGAGCTGCTGACTGGTAATCAAAAGGTCATGAGTTTGATCCCGAACGACTTCGTTTTGAGAAGTGAACTGCTCTTATTCTTACTATTTTAGAATAAAAACATACATTTGATTTTAGTCTGTAACAGCTGGTGTAAATGTATGGTAAAGGTTAGCGTTGTTTTTTTTATTCAGTTTTATTCTCCCAGTTTACGTTCACACTCCCCCTGATCTGACACTGCTGTTTTCACATAAACACGCGCTATAGCAGAAGTGAACTGAGATGATGACGAAGGTTCTACATCGGAGAAAGAATACACGTCTCACTTTTGCATTACTTGCTCCTTATATGTGCGCCATGCCCTCTCAATGTGCTGAGTGTGTGCTCCAGTTATTGGGTTTACACAGCTCACACTGTGGTTTACAGTAAAATGTCGGTAACCACAAGTATGGCAAAAACCCTCTATAGGCACGCCACTTGTCATTTGTTACACCAGTCTTCACATGATGAACAATGAGTGGCACAAGGTGTCTTCTTGCTCTTCTTTCAACCAATCTTAAAACTGGTTTTCCTGCCTTTTCCCTTTGGTGCCTCACAGCCAACATGGCAAACACCCACTTTTTTCTTTTCCATCCACCTGCAGTCCAACCTCTATTGTAATGTTAAGTAGAGTACAAATCTCAGTAACAATGAAACGCTTAAAGAACTACAATATACACTTATTATTAATACTTTAACTACTGCACAATGCATGTAACACAGAAACTCACACTTTTTGAAAACTAGATGAATACTTTACATAAAGAGAAAAGTAATAACTAAATTTTCATTTACATTTATTTGACCAATGCTTTTATCCAAAGTGACTTACAACATTTAAGATACAGTTGGTTACGTTTTTTTTCCCCAATTGGAGCATAGGCAGGTGAAGTGACTTGCTCAGGGTCACACAGTTTCGGTGAGGGGATTTGAACCCACAACCTCATGGTTTAAAGTCCTGTTGACATTATTTATTAACCTTCTTTGCCTTAGGTTCTTACACTGCATTTGAAATATTAAACTAACAATGCGGAGGCAAAAATTTATACTGCCTATAATGGTTCTGAAAATTAATCATACCTTTTTTTTACATCTGAAGTGACTTTCGTCAATAAGAACAAACTCCCTTGGTCCTCCTATGCACTGACCTTTTCTTCTTCTTAATTTATCCATTGCCAAAACACAAACCTCCCCGCACTTTTTTTCCATGTTTCCCAGCTCGGTTCTTTTCTCCCTCCATAGTGTCCAACCTTTCATACAACTATCAAACGCCTTTTCTTTAGCCTTCGCCACCTCTCTCTTTACCTTGCGCCTTATCTCCTTGTACTCTTGTCTATTTTCTGCATGTCTCTGACTATCCCACTTCTTCTTTGCCATCCTCTTCCTCTGTATACTCTCCTGTACTTCCCCATACCATCACCAGGTTTCCTTTTCCTCCTTCCTTTGTCCAGATATCACTCCAAGCACCCTTCTTACTGTCATCCTTACTACATCTGCTGTAGTTTCCCAGCTGTCTTCTTACTCTTCACTGCCACCCAGTGCCTGTCTTACCTCCTCCCTAAACTCAACCTTGCAGTCTTCCTTTTCAACTTCCACCATTTGATCCTTGGCTCTGCCCTCACTCTCTTCCTCTTCTTGATCTCCAACGTCATCCTACAGACCACCATCCTATGATGCCTATCTACACTTTCCCTTGCGACCACTTTGCATTTTTTAATCTCCTTCAGATTGACTTTTCTGCATAGGATATAATCTACCTGTGTGCATCTTCCTCCACTCTTGTACGTCACCCTATGTTCCTCTCTCCTCTTAAAATATGTATTCACCACAGCCATGCCCATCCAACGTCATCCTACAGACCACCATCCTATGCTGCCTATCTACACTTTCCCTTGCGACCACTTTGCATTTTTTAATCTCCTTCAGATTGACTTTTCTGCATAGGATATAATCTACCTGTGTGCATCTTCCTCCACTCTTGTACGTCACCCTATGTTCCTCTCTCTTCTTAAAATATGTATTCACCACAGCCATGCCCATCCTTTTTGCAAAATCGACTATCATCTGCTGCGGTGGGTTGGCACCCTGCCCGGGATTGGTTCCTGCCTTGTGCCCTGTGTTGGCTGGGATTGGCTCCAGCAGACCCCCGTGACCCTGTGTTCGGATTTAGCGGGTTGGAAAATGGATGGATGGATGGACTGTCATCTGATCTTCCTCATTCCTCTCCTTGACACCATACCTATCCATCACCTCCTTGTCTCCTCTGTTCTCTTCACCAACATGTCCATTGAAATCCACTCCAATCACCACTTTCTGTTCCTTGGGTACACTGTCCATCACTTCATCCAACTGACTCCAGACATCATCTTTCTCATCCATTGCACACCCAACTTGCAGGGCATATGCACTAACAACATTCATCATCACACCTCTAATTTCCAGCTTCATAATCATTACTCTGTCTGACACTCTTTTCACCTCCAAAACACTCTTGACATACTGCTCCTTCAGAATAACACCTACCCCATTTCTCCTCCCATCCACACCATGATAAAACAATTTGAATCCACCTCAGATCCACCTGTCCTTACCTTCCATTTAGTCTTTTGCATGCACAATATATCAACCTTCCTTCTCTCCATCATATCAGCTAACTCTCTCCCCTTAATAGTCATATTGCCAACATTCAAAGTTCCTACCCTCAGCTCCACTCTCTGTACTTTCCTCCTCTCCTCTTTCCTCTGGACATGTCTCCCCCTTCTTCTTCTCCTTCTTCTTCTTTGGCCAACAGTAGCCCAATTTCCACCAGCACCATGTTGGCTAACAGTACTGGTGGCGGTCGTTGTTAACCCGGGGCTCAACCGATCCGATATGGAAATTTTTATTGTTGTCCGCATGTTGATCTGGCAAAATTTTACACTGGATGCCCATCCTGACGTAACCCTCCCCATTTATCCAAGCTTGGGACAGACACAAAGAAATACATTGGTTTGTGCATCCCCTGTGGCTGAGTTGAGTAATGTACTAACAAATGGTAAAAAAATGCCTTACTAGCCATTTGTTAATTAAATTGTAAATGTTAAAAAGCACATTACTTAATGTATGAATTAACATTTAATAACATTTATAACTTTTTGAATGAACAAGAACTCATGGTATGTTAAACATAAACATCACATAATGCTTGTTAATGCTTTATTAATGAAAGTTATTATAAAGTGCTACCCTTTGGGTAACTATTTAGAATATGTTTTTTAAAATGTCATCATTTTCTAAACAAACCATGCTAAACTGCAATTAACATTGCATACCTTGTTTGTATTCTTTAATTCAAACTGATTACATTACCAAAGTCCCTTGAGAAATTGAAGCCATTGCTACATTTTCTACCCTGCATTATTCTTTATTAATTCATATGTCTGACTTGCTCTGGCACAACTTTAATAAAGGAGATAAACAAAATAATGTGCAAAATGCAAGCCTTAAATACTAATAGTGGTGGTATAAAGATATTTTTAAATTCCTTATTGGAAGCCTCTGGTGAATCTGCACTTCTACCAAAACATATTAGGAATCAAAGCAGGTATTGAATGACTTGGGGGGTGAAAATAGACATTTAGTGGTGTTACGTTATTAGATAAAAACTATCGCAAAGAACATACAAATTCAGACATATAAAGGAAAAATGTATTATTTTCAAAAGAAATTTTACAAATGAGAGGAGACCATTTAGTCCATCAAGCCTATTTTTTTAACTAATAACTAAGCTGTCCCAATTTTATTATAAGTTTAAAGTAATTTTTTCATCATTTTGAATATGCTATAAAGTAACATTTTAGTAAAATGCTTTCTAGCTTGCTCTAAATTATTTTTGTTTATTTTAGTGCTCTTTTATTGAATAACTATTCACAATGCGATTCACTAATAAGGCAATGATGTGTCTAAGACAGGTTTGATTTTTTTTTTATAGGTAACTGCAATCAGCAATGTTTCTGTCTGTGGAGAGAGTGTCGACCTCATCGAGAGGTTTACTTATATCAGCAGTGTCATTCATGTCTCTGGAGACTTTTCCTATGAACTCAGTAAACGGATTGGCAGAGCATGGGGGGTCATGAGGTTGCTTGAAAGGGGTGTGTGGTGCTCCCAATGTCTTTGCAAAAGTATGAAGGCCCAAGTCTTTAGAGTCCTGGTGCTTCCTGTTTTGCTATATGGCTGCTAGACATGGACACTATCCGGTGACCTGAGACAAAGACTGGACTCTTTCAGTACTGTGTCTCTTTGGAGAATCCTTGGGTCTCCTACTGGTTTGACTTTGTGTTGAACGTGCAATTCCTTACGGAGTCCCGAATGAGGCACATTACCTGCGTTGTGAGGGAGCATTAGTTATGGCACTACAGCCATATGGCGAAATTTCCCAATTGTGATCCAGGTGGCAGGGTCATCATTGTTGAAGACCTGAGCGGCTGAACCAGACCAAAGGGATGCCCACATAACACGTGGCTGCAGCAGATAGATGGTCATTTCCAGAAGTTGGGACTTGACCGCTTATCTGCCTGGGGGGTTGCCAGCTGGGATCCCAAGACGTTTCGTTGTGTGGAGGGTGTGGCAACGTGCTGTACCAATGCATGCTGTCCATCCTGACCTGACCGGTTAACCATCATCTGACTGTTGTTACCTTTTCCCACATGGTGCTGCTGCTGCTGCTGTTCACTTTTCCTACCTACAGTATTGTACCATTACAATTTATTTATTAATTACATGTTTTAAAAGCTGTACACCACATGAGAGTTCCCTGTGGTAAATCAGCTGTAATTTACAAAATGAAAACTTGTTTAAAAATTTCTGTTAAAACTAATTATAGTGAGTCTTTAAATGTGTTGCACTATTTGCCCATTTCTTCATGTGCCTCAAAAGTTAAACTTAATTACAAATGAGAAATTCTGAACTTACATTCAGAGTACATATATTGAAAGATGTCTGAAAATTCATAATGTATTACTATATACAAGAATGGCTGTGAGAAAAAAGTTCCTATGCGAATTAGAGGGAAGTCTCAGTTCCTACCTGAACATTCCACACCTGTGTCTTAAGCATGCAGGGCAGAATTGAAGACTTCAGTCATCTGTTTGACAGTCCATCAAAGCAGACTTCATTCTTTCACATTCAGCACCACTTAGCCAGGCTGGCTCAGTTCCCTATCAAAGGTGAGCCAGAAGGGATGATGACAGAGCCTCCCCACATCCCAGCTGTCTGCACACGACAGAGGCAGGTAAAGTGACTTGTGTAAGGTTGCAATAACTGGTGACTGAGGACTGACTCAGGACCATTGAGCTTTAGAGTCTACGTCCTGGACTTCAATCAACCAATACTTCAATATTTGTTGCTCTTAAAAATAAATATGAAGCAGAGATATGGAAGTGAACTATTTTACATAGTAAGATGTTTTTCCACTCATTTATGACATTTATGCAAAATACAAATTTGCCACTAGTTTTGTACATGTGTTCATTCATCCGTTCATTTCTGAAACTGGCATATTCTTACAGCTTCACATTTTTTTGACTTCTGCCTTATTAAATGTTTCTGAGTGCAGAACAGTAAACAAAGACAAATAAACATTAAAGTCGCAAGATACAAATATTCAGCACACGACAAAGACAAAGTGGAAGGGAAAAATACTTAATTAAAGCACTGAGTGAAGAATGCTGTCACAGTTGTCTAACAAATACAAACCAGCAGAATTCCCAGTCAATGTGCTGAAAAAAATTTGAGTGACAAGGTTGAGTATCCATATCTTACTTATTATACTTGACCATCCATTCATTCACTGTCTGAACCTGCTCATTTCACTTGAGGGTTAAGGGAAATTAACCCTATACTGTGGGGAACATTCACATACCCGCTCAAAATCTGATCAATTTAAACTCTCCAATGTATATAAGTCTGTATGTATATCCCCCAAAACAGGAATGGTTTAACAGGTGGAGGCCACTGACATTTTCCAATCCTCATCTTTTCTGACTGTTTTTTCACTAGTTTTGCATTTGGCTATGGTCAGTGTCACTGCTGGTAGCATGAGGCGATACTTGGACCCTACAGAGGTTGCACAGGTAAGTCCAACTTCTCCAGGATGGCACATCAATATGTACCATTGCCAGAAGGTTTGCTGTGTCTTCTAGGATAGTCTCAATGACATGGAGGAGATTCCAGTAGACAGGCAGTTACTCTAGGAGAGCTGGACAGGGCCATAGAAGGTCCTTAACCCATCAGCAGGAACAGTATCTGCTCCTTTGGGCAAGGAGGAACAGGATGAGCACTGCAAGAGCCCTACAAAATGACCTCCAGCAGGCATGAGGGTGGCCTATGCCCAATTTCCAATTTACCCAAGGGACAGAAAAAGCCCTGTGCCCACTGCCCAGCACTGTGGAGCTCGATTGGCATTTGCCATAGAATACCAGAATTGGCATGTTCACCAGTGGCGCCCTGTGCTTTTCACAGATGAGAGCAGGTTCACCCTGAGCACATGTGACAGATGTGAAAGGGTATGGAGACGCTGTGGAGAATGTTATGCTGCCTGTAACATCGTTCAGCATAACCGGTTTGGTGGTGGGTCAGTGATGGTTTGGGGAGGCATATCCATGGAGGGACACACAGACCTCTACAGGCTAGACAACGGCATCTTGACTGCCTTTAGGTATTGGGATGAAATCTTTGGACCCATTGTCAGACCCTATGCCGGTACAGTGGGTCCTGGGTTCCTCCTGGTGCACAACAATGCCCGGCCTCGGATTTAGTATTAAGTAATAATCAAGATAGAATTGAGCGTGTAGAGGTGATTGAACCACTAGGGTCAAGTGACCATAATATAATACACTTCTCAGTATTTTGTAAGAGTGCAGATGCAAAGTCTAAAATTGTTAAATTCAACTTTGGCAGGGCAAATTTTGAGCAGATGCGACAATGTCTAAGTAGGATACAGTGGGATAAGCTTTTAAGTGTGGAGACAATCGAGGAGCAGTGGAGCAGGTTTGAAAATGTTTTACATGTAATGCAGGACAGATACATACCTAAATTTGGAATTAATAGGAAATTTCAAAAAACTTCACAGTGGATTAATAAAAATTTAAAAAAGAAGTTGCAAAGGAAAAAACTGCTTTATAAGGCATATAAGACTAATGACTGCAAAGTGAATCGTAGAGTGTATGAGAACATGAGAGAAACTATTAAGAAGGATATCAGGGAGGCTAAAAGACAGTTGGAAAGGAATATAGCAGATAAGGCGAAAGAAGACTCTAAGAGATTCAGTATTTTAGAAGTAAAAGAACAGTCAAGGAGGAGGTGAAGTGCATCAGGAATAGTAAAGGGGAATTAAAATATACAGACAGTGAAATAGTGGATGACTTAAACTTCACAAGTGAGCAAGTAGATAACCTCCCAAAGGTAAATGAAACTACTAAGGAGGTACTGAGGGATTTGGAAATTGTAGAGGGAGAAGTGCTGCTCAAAATAAATAAGTTGAAATCAAACAAATCACCAGGACCAGGTAATATTTACCCTCAAGTTCTTAAGGAGGCTAGCAAGTACATATATAAATCCTTTGACACATATTTTTAGGAAGTCACTGCACACTGGAGAGATTCCGAAGGACTAGAAAATGGCAAATATCATCTCATTATATAAAAAGGGTGACAGGGCAGATCCAAGCAACTATAGGCCAGTAAACTTAACATGCATCGCAGGAAAATTAATGGAAAGAATTATTAAGGATAAGATTGAGCAACACTTGGCAACGACAGGAGATAATCAGAACAGTCAGCATGGGTTCAGAAGAGGGAGGTCGTGTTTTACTAACATGCTGGAATTCTATGAGGAGGCAACAAAAGGATATGATCAAAGTGGAGCACGTGATATTATTTATCTTGACTTTCAGAAAGCATTTGATAAGGTGCCACATGAGAGGATGGGCATCAAACTAAAAGAAGTGAGAGTTCAGGGTGATGTTTTTAGATGGGTGCAGAATTGGCTCAGACACAGGAAGCAGAGAGTGATGGTGCAAGGGACCTTATCAGAACTTGCCGATGTTAAGAATGGAGTTCCACAGGGGTCAGTGCTAGTGCTGTTGCCATTTTTAATATATATAAATGATTCAGATAGGAATATAAGTAACAAGCTGGTTAAGTATGGGGCGGCACGGTGGCGCAGTGGGTAGCGCTGCTGCCTCGCAGTTGGGAGATCTGGGGACCTGGGTTCGCTTCCCGGGTCCTCCCTGTGTGGAGTTTGCATGTTCTCCCCGTGTCTGCGTGGGTTTCCTCCGGGTGCCCCGGTTTCCTCCCACAGTCCAAAGACATGCAGGTTAGGTGGATTGGCGATTCTAAATTGGCCCTAGTGTGTGCTTGGTGTGTTTGTGTGTGTCCTGCGGTGGGTTGGCACCCTGCCCGGGATTGGTTCCTGCCCTGTGTTGGCTGGGATTGGCTCCAGCAGACCCCTGTGTTCGGGGGCGGCACGGTGGCGCAGTGGGTAGCGCTGCTGCCTCGCAGTTGGGAGATCTGGGGACCTGGGTTCGCTTCCCGGGTCCTCCCTGCGTGGGGTTTGCATGTTCTCCCCGTGTCTGCGTGGGTTTCCTCCGGGCGCTCCGGTTTCCTCCCACAGTCCAAAGACATGCAGGTTAGGTGGATTGCCGATTCTAAATTGGCCCTAATGTGTGCTTGGTGTGTGGGTGTGTTTGTGTGTGTCCTGCGGTGGTTTGGCACCCTGCCCAGGATTGGTTCCCTGCCTTGTGCCCTGTGTTGGCTGGGATTGGCTCCGGCAGACCCCCGTGACCCTGTGTTCGGATTCAGCGGGTTGGAAAATGGATGGATGGATGGATGGTTAAGTATGCAGATGATACCAAGATAGGTGGATTAGCAGATAATTTGAAATCCGTTATATCATTACAATAGGACTTGGATAGCATACAGGCTTGGGCAAATTTATGGCAGACGAAATTTAATGTCAGAAAATGTAAAGTATTACACATAGGAAGTAAAAATGTTAGGTTTGAATACACAATGGGAAGTCAGAAAATCGAGAGTACACCTTGTGAGAAGGATTTATGAGTCGTAGTGGACTCTAAGCGGTCGACTTCCAGACAGTGTTCAGAAGCCATTAAGAAGGCTAACAGAATGTCAGGTTATATAACATGATGTGTGGAATACAAGTCCAAGGAGGTTATGCTCAAGCTTTATAATGCACTGGTGGGGCCTCATCTGGAGTAATGTGTGCAGTTTTGGTCTCCAGGCTACAAAAAGGACATAGCAGCACTAGAAAAGGTCCAGAGAAGAGCAACTAGGCTGATTCCAGGGCTACAGGGGTTGAATTGTAAGGAAAGAATAAAAGAGCTGAGCCTATATAGTTTAAGCAAAAGAACATTAAGAGGTGACCTGATTTAAGTGTTTAAAATTATGAAGGGAATTAGTACAGTGGATCGAGACTGTTATTTTAAAATGAGTTCATCAAGAACATGGATACACAGTTGGAAACTGGTTAAGGGTAAATTTTGCATAAACATTAAGAAGTTTTTCTTTACACAAAGAACGATAGGCACTTTGAATAAGCTACCAAGTAGTGTGGTAAACAGTAGTAACTTAAGTAACTTTCAAAACTCGACGATGTTTTTTGGAAGAAATAAGTGGATAGGACTGGCAAGCTTTGTTGGGCTGAATGGCCTGTTCTCGTCTAGAGTGTTCTAATGTTCTAATGTCTGGTTGATTAATGACTGCAAATTATCCATATACAGTACTGTATTAATGAGATAATACGATGTATGTTTTTGAGTAAACCCAGTACAGGGTTGGTTTCTGCCTTAATTATAATACCTCCAGGAAAAAGTGGATTAAAAATAGACTCTTGGCTAATGACTACTAATTCTAATTGTAATGTAGCATTAGAATGAACTGCAAGACATTCTAGAATTGAAAGCAGAGGCTCTATCATGATGAATATGTCTGCTAATTAAATTCTATTAAATTTGCTATTTTTAAAATACAAACAAAGTGTACTAGATGTAAAATGCTGAACATGACAGTATTTTGGACTAACTGCTAATAATTGCTGAAATTTGTAAATCACTAATAACATGCGGCTTTGCTAAATGTAAACAAAGTGAATAAAGTTTTGCGCTGAACCTGGTCCAGCACTTTTGTTTAGTAATTCTGACTGTCTGTTGAGGTTTTAAAATCTAGCAAAATAGCATTAGCCTCAGTCAGTTAGAATATTCAATCCAGTATTTGAGATAAGTTTTTACATTCTTTTATGGAATGAATTTCAGAATACAACAACCTAGTAAACTGATGTGAAAGCCATTTGCAGTTCCTGATACCCAGAAGTAACAACACAGCGTTATATGATATCTAATGGAAAACTTGTCCCAGACCGCAGGAGAAAACAATTTAACAGGAAGAAATTGATTGCTGCCGACCACAAAAGAAAGTAACCTGATAGGCATTGATTGAACATTGGTGAAGACACAAGCTGTTGCTGTTTTGTTTCCTCCCTTTTAAATTGTTGGCATCTTATACAGTACATTGGGCCGACAGTGAAGGAAGCACAAAAGTGCTTTCAAACCTTCTTAATATCAGACATTTATTGCATTTTTTTATTTTATACAGTGGGTCTGTGCATCTCTTTTGTATCTTAATTAATTTATTCTGGTTAACTTATAGTACTTTTGTAGCATCCTTCATGTAACAAAAACTATATACTAAGACAAGCCGTCAAAATTGTTACAAGCCTGCTTATAATAAAATCTTACCCTTGCAAAAATAAAGTATATTTTGAATATATGTAAAAAATATATATTTCTACCAATATGAATATATTGCATTTTAAAATATGTTGCAATATATCTTAAAAATAAATATATCATAATATCTTACAGAATACTAAAATATATTATGGCAGTTTTTGATTATTGCAATATATTTTCCAAGTGTAAAAATGTAAACTGCCCACTAGAGGACGTCAGGCCCACAGGCCACCCTCATGAAGTCCGTTTCTGATTGTTTGGTCAGAGACATTCACACCAGTGGCCTGCTGCAGGTCATTTTGTAGGGCTCTGGCAGTGCTCATCCTGTTCCTCCTTACCCAAAGGAGCAGATACCGGACCTGCTGATAAGTTAAGGACCTTCTACAGCCCTGTCCTGCTCTCCTAGAGTAACTGCCTGTCTCCTGGAATCTTCACCATGCCCTTGAGACTGTGCCGGGAGACACAGCAAACCTTCTGGCAATTGCACATATTGATGTGCCATCCTGAAGAAGTTGGACTATGTGTGCAACCTCTGTACGGTCCAGGTATTGATATGCTACCACTAGTGACACTGACCATAGTGAAATGCAAAACTAGTGAAAAAACAGTCAGAAAAGATGAGGAAAAGGAAGATGAGTAGGGAAAAAAGTTATTGCCCACGACCTGTTAAACTATTCCTGTTTTGGGGGTCGTCTCATTGTTGCCCCTCTAGTGCACATGCTATTAATTTCATTAACACTAAAGCAGGTGAAACTGCTTAACAACCTCCTCTGCTACTTAACTGACCAGATCAATAGCCCAGAAGTTTCATTGACTTGATGCTATACTCTGATTAAAAAGTGTTCCTTCAATGTTTCTGAGCAGTATATTTCTAAATATACTTTTCAATACAGTAAATTCTAGTTATAATATACTATATATTTCAGAGCATGCAAATATTTCAATATATTTTAATATATATTTGTCACTTTTTGTATATTTTGTATATTAAGTTGCCACTAAGTGAAAATTTTCTAAACAGATTCTGTACTGTTTTATTGATCTATAGAAACTAATCAAAGAATTACACATTTAACAAATTACTAGTAAATTTTAACATCACAAAATTTTTTTAAATTTTTTTTGAAATGTCAAAAAAAACAAGCTTACTGTCTATGATTCAGCATGGAACACATCACACCCTACATGTGCTGACATTAATACATTGGATTCTTAGAGAAGCCTGCGTTAAACTTTTTTCTAGGTGAAACATAAGCCATTAATGATCATTCAGAGACAAACATTTGGACATACACTGTATTGCATGTCTTATATACGATGTATTTATAAATATGTTTGTTCAAAATATATTAAGGGGAATCTATGTTTCATATTCCAAGTATAATCATGAAATTAAATATATATATTTATATTTGAACTACATAAATATAACATTATATTATAAGACATGTCCACATATTTTTCTGATATATTGGAATATATTTCATTTTCGTAAGGATAGTAAGGATGAGTATAAGCAGGAATCAATATAGTAAGTCATAAATAATGCAACTAAAAATCATATTTAAAGTAGACAACACAAAATAGAAAACAAAGAAAAAATAATATATTCAAGGAAATGTAAGACGCCTCAGCAATAATAATCATCCACCTTAACAAAAAGACAAGTGTTTGTGTATGTGTGTGTCTGTCCGGTTGCGGGTGGTGGGTACGGCAATGCGCTGAACCAGTGCATGCTCCCCAACCTGACCTGACCTGACCCGATGGTGCATCGCAAACAATAATGCTGAATACGTCCAACAGAGAGTACCTGCCAGATGGACAGAAATCCACTTTGTTCCTCAATACAGTGTGGGTTTGTGTTTCTGTGAATCCATCCAGTTGCTATGTCTCTGTTGTAAGACATTTGATATGGGATTCATAAAAGCAGTGTTAATGTTTGTGATATACCATCTGTTGGAAAGAAAAATCCAATGCATTTTATTACTACATGAATTACAAAATGCATTCCAATAGATGATGCACTGCAAACATTAATGCTGAATACACTGAGGTCTATGTTGATTTCTTAGATTTCAACCCATTGTAGACTGGTAGCACAGTTTGTCATTAATAGTAAGCACTTTGTTTTTTTCAATGATCACTTTCCTTCTCAACTTATTCCTGTCATTAGTTAACCCTAAATAACCCACTTCCCTACAGGATGATAACCTCTTCTTTCAGTTTGATTCCTCCCAATGTCTTCATCTCCTGATCCATTCCAATCTCCAGCAATCTGCCCCAAACATTTAATTTTGGCAGTACAGTCTTCTTCACTATGCCCACTGGCGTCCAAATATAGTAAGAATCCAATTTGGAAGTTTGAACAACAAGACCTCTCAATACCTTCATTCTATTGTGTCTCTGCACATCACTACAAGAAGTTCATTTTCTGCTTCAATTGGCCTGATGAATGTCTCACCTCTCGCCAAGTGTGCTATTTTATGATTACACTAAAGATGCACATTTTTGGGGAGTAGGGGGAAACCAGAATACATAGATGTCATGAACAATACAGTCTGGTAAATAGCACTGATATGGAGATTAATATTCTTAAGGGCAATTCATGGAAGAAGTCAAAGTATGAATCAAAACACTAAAGAAGATTTGGCAAAACTTAAAGGTCAAATAAAGGCTCAAAGTCATGAAAACAATGCTTGTTATAATCAAATGGAATTCTTTACAGAAGGCTGCTCAAGAAGGAATTGTCCTTTAATAGAACCTTTGTTTTTGAAAAGTTCAGGTGTCAATTGACATGCTATTCGATCTCAAATAACCAAATACGACATGTTGTAAGTTATGTGCTTAAAAGCTTAGTGCCATGACAACAACAAAACAGAAACCATGGAAACAAATGGAAAATACAAATAGCAAAAAACATTTATTTTTTTAAACCCTAAAAGTGGTCAGAACAGGGAATATCCATATCATGAAATCCTTTGAGAAATAGTCATCCTTATTTTCTTAAAGTTCAGCTATTGCCATCAAGGTTCCCAAGAGCAAACAGCAACATATATAAGAACTCCTTCATTCCTATAGCTATAAGCATTTTGAATTCTGTTGCTTGTAGGGATGCTGCTTAATTCTGAATTATTATTTTGTGTATTTTAAAGGTAATTATTTTTCTTTGTATTAATCCTGAGCATTTCTACTTATGATAACACATTTTGTGATTTGTGTTAATGTTTTTTTTACAATTGACTTATATTCCACACATCATGATATATACCATAACATCCTATTAGCATTCTTAATCACTTCTGTACATTGTCTTGATATAGATAGTGATCAGTCCACTGTGACACCTAGGTTCTTCTTATAAAGTGCTTTTACAAGTTTCAGACCTCCCATTGTGTATTCATATCTAACATTTCTACTTCCTACAAGTATTACCTTGCATCAAATTTCATCTGACAAAAAAACTGCCTAAGCCTGTATGCTATTCAAGTCTCACTGTAACAATTTAGCCGATTGTACATCCTACTGATCCTACCATCTAGTTTGGTATCATCTGCAGACTTAATCAGCTGATTATTGATTATATTCTTGTCTAGATCATTCATCTACATTAAAAAGAGTAGGGACCTTCGCACTGACCCCTGATGGACACCACTTTTAATATCATCTCATTCTGAAAATACTCCTCTGACCATAAGGTCTTGTTTCCTGTGTTCGAGCCAATAATGTACTCACCTATACACTGCCTAGAATTCTCACTTGTTTTATTGTGATCCCTTATTCTATGAACATCAAGTTACTCACTGTTGTGATGTGAGATTTTGCATTTAAGTTGATACATTTTTTGTATGTCTTTATTTGTAACTTAGGCGAAGCAATGTAATATTAGTGTTACATTATGTGAGTAGCATTCACTCCCCACCAAGAATGGGTCTCTTTGAATTTTACAACAGGATTTGGGGCATGTGCCTTAAACCAGTTTGACAAGTGTTTCTTTGCTAAGGTCTCTCAACCCCAGTAAGAAAGCCAGGCTGCCTAACTGCCAAGCTTTACATTAACATATGGTTTTGGGGGATGGCAGGTGTTAAGATTTTTTCTGTTCCCCCATTGATCTGAAGTATGGCTGTTTGGAACTGGCTTGAATCAGAAGCCTTTAAGTACCATGATGTCCTATTGGCTCTAGGGGTTGGACAGAGAATCTAGAAATCTGCTTGCTTAACCTCACACTCTCTCTCTTACTAACATCTGATGAAGGAGCATCTCTCTCTCTTATCAAACTGATGAACTGAAAGGACAACACAATGGAGACCACAGCTCGGCAGCCATATTGGAACAGGCATGCATCAATGATGCCTTAAATAGAGACATTAAGTAACAAACAAGTCTGTGTGCCACCTGAAACTACATATCACCATTTAATCTAGTTGTATGGTTGCCAATATTCAAATGTTCTTTGCATATTGTTATTACTTATGAATATTACCAATAACACATTGTTTAAATTGTAACTTAACTTCTGCTTGTCTTTTACTACACCTAATTGCCTGAGGTTATAGAGATAGAAGGGAAAGTGGGGCGAGGTTATATACTGTAATACCTTAAAAACAGTGCTAAGTCTGTGAGATTTGAGGCGTTCTGACAAAGGCTACATATTAATAATACAAAAGGGGAAAGTAGAGTAAAATATTACTCTACCAAAACAAAACACTCACTTTGGATAAAAGGATAAAGTAATAAAATAAACATAAAAGTATTAAATAACTCACTTATATTCTGTTTTGTTAGATTTTGTCTCTTTTTGTTCCTCCTTTCTTTTTTTAACTTTGATTTTTTTCTTTTTTTTATCTTCTTTTTTCTAATTTGACTATGAAGTTATTTGTTGTATAAGTTTGACTTGATTGTATGCATGTTATTTTCTTCAAATAAATACATGAAAATTTAAATAAATAAATAGCTCACTGTAAGTCATGTAAGACAATCTGTTTGTAAACCTGGAACATTGAACATGGAACACTGAAATTGATTCTTGATGAAGATGATGTGACTTAAGCAACGGCAGGAAGGATGGATAAATACACATATAGATTTGCCTTTCAGGTAAAAAATGAACTGGCAAAAGAGCAGAAGAGACAAGTAATAATAATTCATTACATTTATATAGCACTTTTCTCAGTACTCAAAGTGCTATTCACACAGGGAGGAACTGGGAAGCAAACCCACAATCTTCCACAGTCTCCTTACTGGAAAGCAGCAGCACTACCACTGCACCACCTGTGAGGACAGTAGGTCAGTCTGACCCATGTGCTGATTTAACAAGATGACCTCTATTGAACCAATGAGTGTGTCTGCAGTCCAGCGTCCTATAGTGTGCTCTCCAAGCTGTTTTTGCACTTAAACTCTGGCTGTCCTTCTAGTCTTCCAATAATTTTTCATTTCTTAAATGCAATTTAATTAATCATTTAGGAGGATGGCCTTAAATGTCCTGTCCAGGGTTCATAGCTTTAGAAAAAGTGACACCCTTTATACAGTATCTGCAGAAGAGAAGCTGAGACCAGTACTACCTACAAATGGCTGTAAATTATTTTTAGCACACTGCTCCACTGGTCACTAGAGTACTGCTTTTTAGACTGTCAATTTGTGAAATATACTGGCTTGTTTATTCTTCACCTGCCTTCTAACCTATAATGTACTGCACTGACCATGACAAATAAATTGATAAAATTCAAGCAACTTTACATACATATGACGTTGCACAGGAAATGCAAAATGTGACTAGTTAAAAATAAGGTTATATGAGGAAACAGAAGTTCCTGTAACTTGGCTGTCATTTTTTCAAAAGAAGATAGACTGAAAAAGAGAAGTTTACAGATATTAGCGAAGGCAACACGAGGCATGCTTAGTTGTGAGCGCTTAGTGTTTTTAATACTAATTCTGGAAATAAGTTTAGCAACTGCTTAAGGTAAGCTGTACTGTTTTGTTATGGTACATATATCTGTATTACTAATGTGATGATTCAAGCACAGAAAGATAACAAAGATACACAAAGGGTTACAAACTCTGTCTGTTTTATTATCTTTTTTAATGAATTCTGGTTAGAATAGAAGGTTATGGTTCTGTTCATCTTCTTGTTACAATTGCATTGAGTGCTGGGCTGTGTATCAGTTAAAATATTGAAATAAAAGTGCAACTCTGCTAAATAATGTTAAGAAGACCTTTACAGTTTTCCTTTTGTTTAAGATTTAAGTCATTTAAATTATTCTAATATTCATAATGTCAAGCTACATCATGCAGATGAGCTGCCTATAGGATGAGGAGTGGGTGCAGTATAGTTGTTAGTCTGTGTTGGCTGTGTGAAATGATGGGGGAAGATGCATATGTACTGTACATCGCTGAGATGGGGGATCATGGGCTGCCCCGAGTTATCTGCCAAGGTCACGTTAGTGTTTTGTCTGATTTCTGTGTATTGCTTGGAGCAGCAGAAATGTTATTCCGTGTAGGAGCTTGCATCAGTCATTTGCTCTTTATTTATGCAGTGCATGCAACTGCATAGGTTTTAAGCTTTAAAATATAACTTTGGTAGCTACTGCCATTAATATGTATTTTTGAGCTGCTGTCACAAACAAAAATGATCATATTAGAAAAGAAAAAACTTGCAGCAAAGCCATTCCTTCCATCCATCCATTGTCCAACCTGCGGAATCCGAACACAGGGTCACGGGGATCTGCTGGAGCCAATCCCAGCCAACACAGGGCACAAGGCAGGGTACCAATCCCAGGCAGGGTGCCAACCCACCGCAGGCCATTCCTTTTAATTTACCATTTGATCTATTGCTTAGATAAAGTCAGCATCTTTAAAGTATATAAAATATTACTTTAACCTTTGGTTCTATATATTTAAAGAGCAAACTGCTACTCAAACTCCTTTGCTTGTTGTATTATTAGTAAAAAAATGAAACACCAAGGTGTGTCAGTAGATAAATGTTAAAAGAACATACTTGCTTATTTTTTTCCAGTTACCAATATAATAAAAAGAGTGTAATTGTTTCTGAGTCATGCAAAGGTTCAATTCAAATATTTCTATCTTAAAATAACTGGTAAGGCCTTTTTTGATAAAGCAAAACAAAATGTTCTCACTTCATTTCTTATTTTGTGAAAATTCTTTATAAGACTAAAACACTTTAAAATGAAAATTGTACTATTAAAGGGCTCTAACTATGCAAGAACAAAAAGTTTTGAAGCAAGCAATAATAATTACATTTATTCATAAGAGCAATAATTGGAAGTTCTAAGATCCTGAAACTAGTATGCCAAGTCTTTCAAAATGCATTAGTAATGCAGACATTTAAATGCGTTATAAATAAAGACACTCCTACGGTACTCCATATTTTCTGCCACCCTGAATATACTCTTTTACAAGATGTGTGTTTTCAAGTAACAGCATGACACAGTTTTAAGCTAAGTAACTTGCAAAGATAGAACAGATAACAGAAAACAACGGGTATGGTCTATTAAGTTCAACTATTGCAAATGCAGAAGATCGATGCATAGGCATGCTTTAAACATTTAAGTCGTAGTGTTCAGGTTTAAGAAACAGTCTACTGAATCAGTCTGATCAATCTGATAATGTTATAAAGAATACCACAGAACAATGTAGAAAATGAGCTATTTTTTATTGTTATTATTAACTACATCTTGATGAGATGAGAGATGAGTTGGGGCTGACGATGTTGATTGTTGCATCTGATAAAGGTATTGATGACAAAGCAACATGTCTGGTTAAGAAATACTTAAATGAATTTAGAAGCACATATGAAATTTTAATGAGTAAAAGAGCTGGAGATCGTTCATTTTCCAAACCTGATTATCCAGAGCAGGGTTGAGGAGAAGCTGTAGCGTGTCCCAGCAAACATCAAACACAAGACAGGAACAAGCCAAAGAACAAGGCACCAACACAATGCAGGATGAATACCCAAGCACAACTATGCCTGATTTAACAATGACAGTTCAATTAACCTCCAAGTCTTTGGACTGTGGAAGGAAACTGTAGCACCTGGAGGAAAGCCTTGGGCAGCAGAAGAACAAAAAACCCCACACAGGGAGCAACAAGGACTTAAACCCCAATCTCTTGTTGCAAGGCAACCACTGCACCACCCAAGTCAAGATGGCAGGAGCAATTATTTTAGAAAATGGTGTGGTATCTGATTGCACTACTACCTCTATGCATTTGGGTACCTGCCAAATGATTAGTTACATAAATAATAATAAAAAAAATGAATTACATAAAAATTCAAAAACAACCGCATTCAACAGCATTTACAAAAAGGCCGTGCTCCGTAACAAAATTAGGAATTTGTCACCAACCAAAGGTTTTGCATGGCCTTTTAAACATCATTGTCAAATTTAGGACATTTCCATTTTACTATTTTGGGGAATTGATTTAAATTAGCAGTTGTCCTCTTGCCTTTTTATTTTCTTTCTTATTTTAAATACTTCTGTAGTGTGACCAATTAAAATAAAAATAAAACAACTAATTTTCTTCAGATCTGTCCTGATAGTGTAGTTAATGAAACCAGGATATAAAGACAAAAGGATTTAGCAAAAAGAAGTGAAGAAACACAAACCATGTGGTAACCAGAAAGTCAAAATGATTGTGCAACTAAAACCAAGATTTCAGGCAAAAAATAAGAATTAAAGAACCTTAGCTAGGAGTCAAAATATGCATATAAAAAAAGTAAGAAAAATGGGTGCAAGAAAGGTTGATAAGGACTGAATTCAAAATATTTATGTCAGTGATGTGACATAAGATGTCACTCTATGTGAATCACGTGATTGGCAACCACAGTTAGAAACAATAAACAAATGGTGGTGCTGGGGTGTCCATGTAATTTTCAAATTGTTGTGGAAAGTGACAACCCTTATTACAACTCCAAAATCATGCACAACTAATATGTTTATATTAAGTGTGTGAATGAAAATCATTAATATACCTAAACATGTGCTCATTGTCCGTATATGCCATACTGGATGCATATTTACTAGTGTACCTTGTATTTTAGTCTTTTTGTACCAGTACTAAAAGTTCATATCACTGAACTAGAATCACCAAGGTTGGTCCAATCCTATTTTTAATATAATGGTTCAATGTATTCTGATGTAAAGCTTTAATGAATTGAGTTTGAATATATATTGACTATTTTTGTGTGCAATCCCTAACTTGTTTAAGCATATGAGCAAAAATGTTATTTGTTCTCACTTTTTAGCTTATCATAACATATCTCTCTATAAATTCAGTGTTTTCATATAACCACAGCTTTGCTTTGGCTTCTACTTGTAGCCTATTAGTGACCTCTTCCCATGCTTAGTTCTAACTTCCACCATAAAAATGTAAGAATTAAGATCCTCTTTCATAAGGTACACCTCTAATTATG
>NC_041394.2:59300980-59303480 GCF_900747795.2 Erpetoichthys calabaricus
TCCTTTGTCTCCTAAACTCAACAAATAACTTTCATATTCCTCCTGTTGCCCTGCTAGTCTTTTTGACAATAGTAAAGGTCATCCCTTTGAAAAAAATATATTCACGCACCAATTAATAATATGGTTATAATGTAAAACACTTCAAACAAACCTGCAAAATGTACATTTTCTTTGTTTAAGTTGACTTCTTCAATGGATCTAACACTTACAACATGGGGCACCACAACACACATACACAAATATCTTTCAGTATTTTTAAAAATAGCCTTGAAAATTGTTAGTATCTGTTCTCTATCCAAGCCACCCATTTACAAAAGAGATTTACAGGCTTGGGCCAAAAGATAAAAAATTAGACGGAAAGAAATGCCAGTCTAGTGCTTGCCACACTGACACTCGCTCATACTACTACAGTTTAAAAGTGCAACCCAACCTGATGCCAACTCTTTCAGATGGGTAGTGAAACCTGGAAAATGTATTAATTGGCAAAGGAAAAAAGTTTAAAGACTTATTCTGACAGTGACCAAGTTGGGGATTGTTGATCTGTGAAGTGGCAGTAAAAATAAAAAAATATTTTAAAAATCTGATTACAAAATATATCAAGAAACATCAAAAGGTATATAATGATTAATTTATGAAAACTCCATAGAATAGTTTCTAATACATGTTTTTCTTTCAACAGTCATGCTAATGTCAGAATTTGTATGTTTTATTACCTATACTTTGTGCACATATTGAAGCTGTTTTATGGAAAACACAAGCACATGAGTAAATAATTGTCAGCGGTTACAATTTAAATGTATATTTGCAGTATATACTGTATCATGAAATGCCAAATTAGAAATGAGAAGATGATGAATAGTTATTTTTTGCTCAATATACTTTAAACAAACTGATCACAAAATTTCCTCATTAGTTTGACTTTGTTGGTACCCTAGAGCGGCACATATCTTGGAAGAAGTCCTATCAGGTTTATTTGAATTTTAAAAAACCTAAATAATAATAATAATAATAATAATAATAATATCTTACATTTATATAGCATTTCTCTGGCTACTCACAGTGATTTTCATAGACATACTTAAAAAAGACAGTGTAAGCGCTTGATTTTGTTTTTTTAATTAGTGGATGAGTGGATGAGTAAGGAACATAGTAGACAAAAAAGTGATATAGAAGACTTCCTTCAATCTTTTGAAATAAATTGTGGACAATTTTGTAATTCCAGTATTAATTTTGCAAGCAGAAGACAGGGGGCACACATTTCTATACCATAGACCAAGCTGTGGAAATGAGTGTCTCTTCTGCTAGAAGGGATTAAGAGACACACTCGATATGAAAGTGCTATAAAAGACTGTCTGATAGGCTTATTAAAGAAACTGTGCACAATTTTAAATGCCTGGCGTTCATTTTGTAATAGGATAATTGCACCTGCTGTGATAACAAGATGCCTCTCCAATGTACAGGGGTTAAAGGGTGGTTGTGATAGGAAATGTATTTATTTATTTATATAGAACTATATTTCATTCCAATAGTTTTAATGACTCACATGGCGGAAGTGAAATTTGAGTTGAACAACAAAACCTTTCCCTTGGATTTTTTTTTCCTTTTTTATCCCCAGGAAAAACCACCTGTGCAAATGTTTAAGAGCAAGCTATCACTTATAGCATGACAATGGATTGCTACATTTATTTTAACAAGCTGTCTTTTAAATGTCTTTGTAAAGTGTTACTGGGTGTCGAGTAATGTATTATTATTACTGATATTTTACTAAATCTTACTATCCACATTTCTTTGTTGATGAGCCCCGTTGAAGAATTTTTTTGGTAACAGAACAGTAAACACGCCAAAACGACTGAAAATACAACTGACGACTGGTATTTTTTGATATCAGTTCGGATTCAGCGGGTTGGAAAATGGATGGATGGATGGATTTTAACAAAGTTTACTGTCAATCACAGAGCATCCCAGTAAAACGTGAATAGCGTTTAATATACCTGCAGCCTTAGAATGCAGACATCAGGACATCGCTGCGCGTGCATGTTTAATAACAAGATATGACAGCATTTTGCACAAAGCATGCGTTAAAACAAATTGATTAAGATCAACGATTTTCAACGGTTCACATATGTGCCGTAAGATTTTTTAAAGCAAACTAATTAAAAACACAAATAAGTCTACGACGCAGATTCTATACCATCTTATATGATTTTTATATCATTATTTTAATAATATACATACACTATATGTGGACTATAAAGCAATACATGTATAATTTCGTGCATTTTAACCAGTTTACATCTCTCAACTTGTTAAAAATTTGTATATAATCAATTTATATGAACCTTTACTTCAATAATATACACATTATGTTTGTATTGCGTGCGCACCTTACTGTGTAATTATTTCAATGAACTTGTGGTATTGTTGAGCGAATAGTGTCCCTATTTATACTCCACTACGCAGCGGCTGAATTTGATCACGCATTCACACGTATAATAATAAT